>NC_079891.1:6143776-6161695 GCF_024868665.1 Triplophysa rosa
CCATCATCACAATGAGATTTTAAAAGTGAAATCAAGTAAAAGTAAAACATGATGTAAGACAGAACAATAGAGCTAGTTTTCTAATAAAATTGTATCAGTTATTGATCATCGTGACAATATTTAGAGTTTATCATGAGAATCTTCTTGAACCTCCTCACACTTCCTCATTAATTATGTGTTTATTAGTTTATTTGCTGTTGTCTGTGTCTGACTTCTGTTTGGATGCCTGACGTATACAGTATGTTTTAACCTTGGCTTGAGTATTTTTTGTGAGATCAAGTGAAAGGTTTGATTCATGTTCAGTTTGACAACACTGCAACCATGTGGCGATAATGTGCCTGTTCAGCCTGATCTCACTGTTTATATGTAGGTTTTTGTACATTAAGTTTACAAGCACAAAACGTACATTTTGTACGTTTATATTGATGCTGAAACGTTGAATATAGACATGTTACAATGTATCAAACGTAAAAATTGCTACATACTTTTAGCTAAAAAACGTAAAATATTTGCAAAGCTTGTACCTCATTAAGATATTTGTATCAGTACATTTCCATAATTGTATCGATAAGTGATTTATATTTTTAGACCCCTTAACCTACCCCCAAACCTATAAACCTACCCATTTAATAGTGAAAATATAAAAGATATAAGATGTAATAGACCGAAATTATGATTTTAGTAACAATATACCATTAAAAAATATGTTATTGTTGCAAATCCTCCTCCTACCTCTAAACCTAACCATAACTATTTCTTAAAAATATGTACAGTATAAAGAAAACCATGACAGACAGATAAGTGCAATCACAATGTATTTTTTTATTTAAAAAATTCCAAAAGTAGTCCAAATGTCAATGCGTTGCAGTCGCAGTCCTCTCTGGTGGAATGAAACAGTTTTGTGTGAGGAACAGAGCAGAATTTAAATTGTTATTTGCTGAAAATATCCAGATTATTATCCACTCCGTGAAAGCGCGCATTGTCCTACAAACACACCTCACCAGAAACACGGCATGTCGCAATCTGTGACGAAGCAGGCGAGAGCCAATGAGCGTTCGATTTTCCTGCCGTAAAACCTGTGGTAATGCCGGTGTCATGATGAAGAAAGATCGCCAAATAAAGGCTTGGATTTGGTTCTGTTCCTAACAGTCGAGTGGATTCTGAAGATGTGGATTGCATCTGACGAATAAAATTGATTCCTTTTGTAATTATTGAATGGTTCTGTTGGTAGTCACAGAGAAAACGCCTTTATATGGCAAACAAAGCAAACATCACATGATAAGTAATGGTTAAACATTTTAAGAGTTTAAAGTCTTGTTTCTTCTAAACGAGTTGGCAGCAGAAATCACACAGAACTGAAATCATTTCATAATAACTAAANGTTTCAAAAATGACAAACTTACTTCATTGGCCGCTTATTACTAAAGGAGAACTTTATCTTGCATCCAATGACCTTATTAATCTTAGATGGGTAGAATTTAACTTAAAATATGAATTTAAAAGGTGAAACATTTCACACTTAATCCTGGAGTGGCAGCCATCTTCTTCCTGCATTGCTCTCACTTCGGCACATTCTTTCGTAATAAAAGTCTCTAACCTTTAAATCAGTTTCACAGTAAAAGTTCCAAACAAAACACACAAAATATCATAAACAATAAACTGCATTCAATGTCAGTTATAGGCGGATTGCAAACAACTTTTAAGTGCATACCGCCACCTAATGTATAAGAGTGTGTAACATCATGTCATTTTAAAGGGGTCATATGACACGGCTAAAACTAATATTATGGTTTGTTTTAGATGTGATGTAATGTAATGTGTATACACGATTTAAGGTTCAAAAACGCTGTATTTTCCACACACCGTGCATGTTGGTATCTCCTCTTTGCCCCGCCTCTCTGAAACGCGCAGATTTTTTTACAAAGCACATGACTCTGAAAAGCGAGGTGTGCTCTGATTGGCCAGTTCACCAGTGCGTAGTGATTGGTGGAATACTGCAAGCTTGTGAGGGAAATGTAACGCCTCTTACCATATTTGGAACATCAGGTTCCTCTTCAATTGTGCTGACAGGTACGCCCACCTTACTTTCATGTACATTTGGGCGGTCTTAGTCAAGTCATACCACCAACTGACGTAGATTTGTGGGGGTGTGGTCACACGGGGCGTTTCAGGCAGGTCTGGGTGAGCAATCGCTTTTAGATAGAATGCATCTTTTGTTCCCACACTTTCATTTCTGCAATTTTACGTGTCGAATACATGCATGAGCAACTTATAACACACCAAAAACACAGAACAACACGTGTTCACGCCATATGACCCCTTTAAGTGTCCTCATATTCTGCTTATTAGCCCAGTATCATTAAGGAATTTAAATAATGCTTTCCTGGTTATCCTTATCCCCCTCCCTCTCCTTCTGTTCTTAGTATCCCCATCAGACTCCACTCTTGCCCTGCCTCATATAAGCAGTGTAATATGACATGCTCAGCATTTTCTTTAACCCCACAGTTATCACAATTCTCATTATTCCCCATTAAAAACAAGTTGCTATTCAGTCCTGTGTGACCCACCATTTCTGCAATATATCAATGCCTTTCTTCTTAACTACTGCTTTTCCAAGTGGTATTGGAACTGATATTTCTTTTTGTAATGCCTCTTTTGATCATTTATCTGCACTTTCATTCCCTTTCACTCCCTCATGTGCTGGCACCCAACAAAACTGAACATCTATACCACCCCTATATAATCTTAACAAACTTTGATAGAGTTGTATCAGTAAATCTTCTCTGGCAGATGTCATTGACTGAATGCTTTTTATGACAGCTAAGGAGTCCGTGCATAATATCACTCTATCAGGTCTGATCTCTTCAACTCACTGTAATGCGATGATGAGTCATCACATTTACAGGTACATCATTTATCACAGTGACTTCATTAAATCATAATATATTTCAATATCATTGATTTATTTTCAGGTGGATTTGCTGATAGAATTGGACCAAGAGAACAAGAGAGTAATATAATCAGAAGTGAAGGAGAATCTGTGACACTGAGCTGCACATATGAAACAAGCAGCAGTTATATTAGACTTTACTGGTACAGACAGAATCCTGACACAGAACCTCAGCGTTTACTGTATAAAGGTGCTCGATCATATGGGGGTTATGACCGTACACCAGACCATCACTTTCAGTCAGAAACATCTGAATCCTCCACTGAACTCATTATTAAGAGTGTTTCTCTGTCAGATTCTGCTCCATATTACTGTGCTCTGAGAGATGGAGCCCAGTGATACAAAAAACCACATCTGAAAAACAAGAGGTACAATTATTATAATACATCATGTTTTTCCCATGAAAACACACATTCTGATAAAATATATAAATGCACTGTGAGTCGCTTTTGATAAAAGCATTTAATACGTGTAAAATAAATACATACATGCTAAAGCACAGAAGAGAATAACTGTATGAACATCCATTATACATGCAGCACTGAATACAAGAGTTTCATCTCAATGTGAAATGAGGAGATCAATAAATCTACTGTATGAAGCTCCTCCTCTTTAAACCACATCATGATTTTCATTTATATTTCACATTCACTCTCTTCTGGGCATTATTAATGTGTGTATCAAATGATTTTATTCATCAGAAAATTATTTTATGACGTGTCTTATACTGTAGTCCATTTCTATTATTGCAAGTGCAACTTTTGTTGGGGCTTCTTAAAGAAACATAATGTCTTATTTTAATATATAATGTCATTTTAGATATTTAAGTTATGATATTCTACACTAATTCTTCAGCCTGTCATCCATTCTGTCCTATCTATCCTGATCAGCCTGTAGAAGGTAAATCATTTTCCCTTTCACGCGTGTGTGAGGTTTATATGAAGTGTAGTTGAGTTTTGTGTCACTGTGGGCTCCAGGGCACAGAAATAAAGAGCCGAGTCTGATAGAGCCGCAGAGGAGATCTCCAGATACACATGTTTATCATTTCCTTCAGTTAGTTTAGCAGTGAATCTTGGATCTACATCAGATCTCTTGTCTTCTTTCACACCATCGATGATGTTTACGAGGAACTGAGGAGCTGATCTGGGATGCTGACGGTACCAGAATAAAGTGCGTGCAGATGAATAACTGCAGGATAATGAAACACTTGAACCCTCAACAGCAAACTCCTCAGTTTTGTTTCTTTTAATTTCAGTTCCTTGTGTGACACCTGCAAAAGTAGATCTGCTTTAAATCTGTAAAGAGTTTGTGTTTAGAATTAATCATAAATGTGGTCAGTGATTTTACATGATTTGAATACCATAAAGTATACAGACTATAACATCTTATTTACAAGTATTGAAGAAAAGACTAAAATACTTACATGGAAAGGCAAAGAGCAGAATTACAGAATGGAGAAACATTGTGTTTATTCAGTAAGACAGCTTGAATGATTTCTGTAACCGACTGTGAATGGATTTCACAAGATGACATTATAGATGTGAGAGCTTTGAGCTCCGCCTCTTTCAGATCAATAGCTCACATTTTAAAGTCTGCTTAGATAAGAAAAGTGCATTTGAATGCAAAGTTTTACCTAAAATGAATTTATTAAAAACGAAATTAAAGCCAAGCACAGCAATAAATTATTGTGTTTGATGTTGGTGAATTTATTTTACTCTAAAAATGTAATGTGACACTGACGTCAAACATTTATTAGAGCTGTAGTCTTGTATCAGTGGATCTCAACCTTTTTGCAAAGCCTCCTGTGATCCACAACAATATTATAAGTGTCACGGTCCCACCGTCTTGTTTATGAAATTCTAGTCGTGTGGTGGGATCGGGGCAGAGTCCTTGGATTTTATGTGGGAAGGCCATGAGATGTTTATGTTGTTACCTCTCATGTGTTTTTCCAGTGTCTCGTCTCTGTTCCCGCCATCTCGTTTCCTCGTTATCCTTCCCTAAGTGTTTAATGTACCACACCTGCCCCGTGTCGTTATCCCTCGTTTGACTTACCTATATATACCCTCATGTTTCTTTGTCCTGTGTTCGGTCATTGTATCTGTACTGTACTTCTTTCCATGTGGTGGTTGTGCCTTGTCTGTGTACACCAGTGTTTTGTCCTTGGATTTGCCGTCGTGTCCGTTCAAGTTTGTGAGTGTGTTCCTGTTCGGTTAGTTTATATATTTTGCCTTATTTAAGACGTTGTGTCGTGTTCTGTTTAGTTTGTTTTTTCCCCACCGAGGGAAGTGTTTTGTTCCAGTTTGTATTTTAGTTCGTTCTGGTATTGATACCCCCTCGTGGGTTTTTGTTTTGTGTTTTTCTTTGTAAAAATAAAAACCTTTGTTAACCCCTTCACTGCCGTTGCCTGCGCTTGGGTTCTTCTGCCAACTCCCGACAATAAGTGTGTTGAGTTTTGTTCCTATTGTGTTTTTTCTGTTGCTGTGCTCTGTCATCAGCTGTAGTTAATGATTTTAATTCATGGTTTGTTACCTCAGTTACTGATTAAGTTCACTCCTGTTTTCTGTTGAAGTTTCTGTATTTATACTGTCTGGTTAGTTCAGTTCTTTAGTCTTTGCTTTAGTTTAGATGGAATTATGTTTTGATTAAATTTATCTTCCTTGTAGTATTTAATGGATTGTGCTTTAGTATGTTACACACCCACAATTTCTGTGATTGAGTTGTGATTTTGAGATTATTTTGTCTTATTTTAAACAATTTTAAGTCTTGCAGCTCTTGATATTTCGTTGATGCCGCAGCACCTGGTTTGAAACACTTTTAGGGTGAGCGGCGCCCTCTTCTGGTCATATACAGCTATTGTAATCTTTACATGCAGGTGATGTATTTTTGTTCAGTGTTGTTGTGTTTTGTGTCACTGTGGGCCTCATGGCACAGTAATACAGATCAGAATCTGATAGAGAAACAGAGGAGATCTCCAGATACACATGTTGTGTTTGTTTTTCTCTTCTGAGTTTAGTAGTGAATCTGGGATCTATTTCAGATGTCCTGTTCTCTTTCACTCCATCAGTAATGAGCACAAGAAATTCAGGAGCTCCTCTGGGATACTGACGGTACCACTGAAGATCATAAGCAGAGGAATAACTGCAGGAGAACTGAACACTTGAACCTTCCACAACAACCTCTTCAGTGCTGTCTGATGTGATTTCATTTCCAAAACTGACATCTGGAGAAATAGACCAACAGTTCATTTATTATCTAATATAATAACGATCTTGTCTTTAAAATATTACACATAAGTTAACAAATACATTAACGGTTTTAATGTTGTTCAATGTGGATTCCAAATGATAAAATGTGCAAAACATTATTTAGGGATTAAGTAGATGAACTAAAGTTAAAACTCCAAAAATGTGTGATGTATAATATTAAGATAGATGACTTACACACAAAGACAGAAAGCAGAATAACTGAATGAAGTGTCATTGTGTTCTCAGTGAATCTCTGCTACAGTCTCTGTCAAACTGAACAAGATCTCACATCTCACACACAAACCCCTCCTACCATCACATCACAGAAAAGGAACGGAAATACAGACTTGATCCTGTTAGGAGAAACCAACATATATTTAGAACCAATGATAATTTATAGTTTAGTTAGGATTTCATTATCATGTTTGTGTATTTGAGTGTTAATGTTTAAGTCATCTGAAAGAAATCTGTGAACATCTGATTGTGTCTTGACTGAAAATATTACTGAATGCTAAAAACTCCTAATTTAGTTTGTGAACATACATGTTGTTTTATTGTTGACTTTATGTTTCTATGGTGAGTTGATTGGAGCAGTTATCATATGAATTCTTGTTCAGTGTTGTTTTCTGTCACTGGTCTGGCAGGGGCGCAGTAATACAGAGATAAAATTCCTGTTTGACTCGATGTGATNGCCTGAAAGTCTTTACAAAAACTCACACACACCCCGGGATCGAACCCATGACCTTCACATTAGTGCCATTCTCTAACCACTGAGCCACAGGAAAGATTATAATTATAAATCAGTGTAACAGTGTCGCCCTCAATAGCTAATTCAGTTTCATTGGAAGTGATTGTGTCTATGGCCTTAGTGCCTGTAAATGAAAGATAAACATGAGTTTATTAATACAATACAAACATATTTCTTCTATGAAATTCTTTATTTAAACTCACTGTTAGAAGGTGACATTAACATCTATGACATCTGCTCCACAGGTATTGGACTCATTTTAACTGATGCCAGAGGAAACATGAAGATGGTTTAATATGGGTCTGAATTGGTTTATTTGTTTACCTTTGTTTCATGTTTTTTTAATAAATTGTTAAATATTTGAATTCAAACGTTGAATAAAAGTATTTTTGTGAAATACCTGTGAGTGTTTATGATGTTCAGATACATTTTATTTTAACACATCAGCATTAATACTTTTAAAAACATTTAAGTAATGTTAAAAAAAATGAAGTGAAGATTACTGAGATACCCGTGTTTAGCCTTTACTTGGACCTTTCTGATAAATTTACTAACATTTTCTGAGTGAAAAAATTTCAACCTGTGTAAAACCACTTCATTTCAGTTTACAGCACATTGAGTTTTTGTAAAGACTTTCAGGCTTTTTGTATCACTGGGCTCAACTCTCAGAGCACAGTAATATAGAGCTGAATCTGACAGAGTCACAGTGTCAGTCATCAGTTTAGTGGATGATTGAGATGTTTCACATTTAAACCGATTGTCTTGTATACGCTCATAGCTTTGTGCTCGAGCACCTTTGAGCAGTATAAACTGAGGTTCTGTAAGAACCTTCCATGGGATCGCTGCTTACCTCCGGGCCAACAGGGGGCGATCCTGTCCAGATTCATTCTCAACGCTGCTCTAATCAAGCATGATGTGCTACACATGGGTTTTAACCCTATTTGAAGGGACTCGCGTTATGACTCATTGTTCGGTCTTGAGCCTATGATACCTGTTTGTTGCGGAAGGTAATATTGTAGCAGATTATTGGTTTTTGGATTCTAAGTTTACCTTGTTGGAATACTGCTTTCGTTTTTGTCACTTCTTTTTTGAGTAAACACTACCTGTTGCTGGAAAACTCTTGACTCCTTGTTTTGGCTTTCTCTGCTCTTGGATTCGTTAAAGTCTGCTACCTACCTCAGTTGGTAAAACCGGTGGCTATACAAGCGGGAGAACCGGGTTCGATTCCTACTTGGAGCAGACTCCTTACAGGTTCACCAGTAAAGCCAAACATTATTGCTGACTGTTTCATATGTGCAGGTCAATGTCACAGATTCTCTTTCATTTCTGATTATATTAGCATCTCCTTCTGGTCCAATTCCATCAGCAAATCCACCTGAAATAAAAATAAAAAAAATTATATCACATACTGGCTCTATCTTTAATCACATTTGTTTTAAATAAAACATTTTTCAGTCTTTTAAATATAACATATCAGTTATATCAAATTACATTTGCTTTTGCAGTCAAATGTGGTTTTTTTTTTCTGATATACTTTTATGAAGGTATTTTAGTAGCAAAACTTGAGAGCATGTAGATTTTAAGTTTTAAGTATGTACCTGTAAAAAATATATTTTGCAGATGGGGTAGAAAAGCATTAAATATATAATAAAGGACAAACATAGAACAAGGATATACTGCAGTAAATAGAAAAGAGAATAAAATAGAAAAGTTAATTTGTAGTAAAAAAGTGTCTGTAAGTAGTATTTTTGTTAAGGAAAATGTATTAATTGATTTAGAGTTTCATCTTAAATTAAATACTGTATTAGTGATTTAAAAAACTCCTTTCATTGTGGTTTTTGCTGCCTTTAGGGGGCGGTGTGGCTCAGCCACATGACGTCATCAAGTGCCGTTCTTTCTCTCGCCTCTGAGCTTTCAAGTGCACAAGTTAGTTTTGCAACGGGTTTATCGCAAAAGTAGTAGCAAAAGTCAAGGCGGGAAGATTTGAAACTGCAGTGACAGATTTGAGAGGTTGTGGATGACTATTTGTGGTTGCAATACAAATCTGAATCTGGGAAAACGTGTAAATATGTGCTATGCATTTGTATCTGCCAATGTATTTTGTAAATGCCAGTTTAACATTTGTGACTATTTTTCTGCAACTTCAAATTCAGAAGACAGATTTGTGAGTTTGTCCACGAGTGCAAATCTCAACATTCAACTTCAGTTTTTTATTTGACAAGTTTTCACATTGGGGCGTGAGTGTACATTTTAGTGTACAGGTACAAATACTTACTTTACAAGTTCAAAATTAAAATCTACATGCTCTCAAGTTTTGCTACTGAAATACTTCATAGGAATGTCCGCTGCTCACTGTTTTTAACCTAAATGTACTTTACCGCTGCAGTGATATAAGGAGTCATTTGCCACTAAACGAAATTATTGTTTGTTTTGATGTAACGTATGAACACTTTATAAAACGTTGTATTTTCCACTACCTGTTGCATGTTTGTATTCTCTTTGCTCGCCTCATCTGAAACGCCTGATTTTTACGATAAGCTTGCAGTGCTTGAAATAGCGACGGTGTGGTTATCGAAGTGTTCTCTCATGAATCAGAAGTGTGTAGTTGTGCTGTAAAATGTGTATTCATTTAGGATCCTGATGTGACAACAAATATTGAGATAAAGCTAATGAATAAAAAAAAGAGCAAAACAATTCTTCAGTTTTCCTTTCACACAGTCACAACACTGCTCTCAACAACTAATAAACAACACAATCCCAGTACAATTACTTAAAGAACTTCACAAGATAACATCATAACCTGTTTTCTTTCCCACAACAAATGTGTTTTTAACACAGTAGGCGGATTAACCAATATGGGCAATTGGGCAACTGTAAGATCACCAAATAACAATACAAAATATATATTTTTTATAAATGTACATAAGCACTTGTTTTTTAAGACTTAAGTCACGCATCTGCGCTAAATGGGCGTGGCACCATGTGCGGGAATACCCCCACTTTCAGATAAAAATGGTTCTGTCCTCCGTACTTTTTCGACACACCTCCGCCAAAATTCCCGCCCCATGTTATCTGGTTAGTTACATAGATTTGAGTGAATTAACATTCAGCCAATCACAAGTGACTGCTATGAGGCGAGTCGTCTTTCGTGTAGCCTACACTTTAATCTTCAAACAGATGGAAGCGGGAACGATGCAGAGCGCATTGTTGTAGCGGAGACTAAAAAATGCCGGGATTAGCACTGATTAATAAAGGTATATATACATGGCATGCGTCAGAAATAAGATGTTATAGTGCCGATAATGTATGCTAATAATAGTACGTGGAAGTAAGGCCACTATTGAAGATCCAAACCTGGGTTTTAAAGTGAAAGTGAAGAACGGTCGGTGTCATCACTATAGCAATCAATTCATATGTGTCCTGTTTAGTGGAGTACACTTTTATCTTAGTACTTATGTGATCGTTTAGTAAGAAGAATATACACATACTGTGCTTAAATAGAGCGTTTGAATAGCTGTATAGCAGTTAAAATAGTAACAATAACGTTTCATGTTATTTTTATGAATAACCTTGCTATACATTGTAATCTGGTGAATGCCACTGTGGCAAGGTGGGCGTGGTTCAGCGAAGTCTGCAGCGGGAGAGAGAGTGAGGAGACGAGCGGTGAGTGAGTGGCGCTCGCACAAATAATTAACACCTGTGCCTTGTTCCAGTAACTGGCGTGGAGAGGCTTAAAAGCAGCAAGGCAGAGACATTCGGGGAGAGAGACCGGAGCTGACGGCTGGAGACGAGAGAGTTCGGGCGAGTGAGCAGAGGATTGTGAGCGGGAAGCTCTGACCAGAAAAGACTGTTCTTACCCTCAAGAGAGGGTGTGTTGATTTGAGCGCGTACAGCGCCTGTGCTATTTTGTTAAATAATAAAGTACGTAGTCGTCAGCTCTACCCTGATTCCAGCCTCTTCCTTCCTTCCCTTCTATTGAACTTTGTTACACTGGTGCCGAAACCCGGGATGGAAGGAAGTAGGAGTGCCGCGGCCGGGGGGTCTGGGCCGTCCGGTTCGCCGTTTGCGGAGGTGATTTCGTCACTCGCGGTCCTCCATCAGGAACAACACAGAGCATTGCTGCAGCTCAGGGAGGACCAGGATGTGCGTTTCCAGGCGGTCCTCCTGGCTCAGCAAGAGGACCGTGAGTCGTTCCGGAGCTGGGTACATCGGGAGGTTCGGACGGGGCCTCGCGCTGACCTGGTCCTCCAGAAAATGGGCCCACAGGATGATCCCGAGGCCTTCCTTGGTCTCTTTGAGCGGGTAGCGGTAGCGAGGGGTTGGCCGGAGGATCAGTGGGCCCTACATCTCCTCCCACTCCTGTCTGGAGAGGCCCAGGTGGCAGCGCAGCAGTTACCTCCGGAGAATCTCCTGGTGTACGCTGAGCTGAAGAAGGCCATCTTGCAGCGGGTCGGCCGGAGCCCTGAGGAGTATCGCCAGCGGTTCCGATCGCTGGGGTTGGCGGAAACCGGCCGGCCCTACCTGCTAGCTCAGCAGCTCCGGGACTCCTGCCGCAAATGGCTGATGGCCGGGAATAGCGACGTCGCGGGTATCGTGGATAAGGTGGTACTGGAGCAATTCACGACCTGTCTGCCCCGGAGAACAGCGGCCTGGGTCCAGTGCCACCGTCCGACGTCGCTGGACTCGGCCATCCAGCTGGCGGAAGACCACCTGGTTGCGTGCCCTGGAATCGGGGAAATGCTACCAGCGGTCTCTCTCCCTACACCCGCAACCCGGCCCATACCAGCACCACGGACCCGTCCCCCGATACCGCTGAGGGGAGGGCCCCGGGGACGCGGAAGCTACGCGACCGGACCGACTGATGGAGGGGGAACCTTGGCCGGCAGGTCCGCCGCGCTGGAGACGGGCAGCCACCCCTACACCTTGCCCTACAACCCACCTGCCTCTGCCTCTCCACGCCAGTTAGCGAGCCCACTCCCTGCCACTGGGGTGGCGGGAAGGCCTGGGCCGGCTTGTTGGCGCTGCGGGGACCCGGACCATTTCATAGATCGTTGCCCGGTAATGGATGTGGGAACTATGATCCGGGTCCCCGACGAGCCGCGAGCTGCCCCTGGTCCAGCTGGCCTGTACCAAATACCCGTGAGTATTGGGGGGGGTACATACCAGGCTTTGGTGGATTCAGGTTGTAACCAGACCTCCATCCACCAAAGCCTGGTTCGTCTCGGGGCAGGGGGTAAAAGCCGCGAGGTTAAGGTGCGGTGTGTTCACGGGGATGTCGTAGAATACCCTTTGTTGAACTTGCCCATTAAATTCAGGGGGGAAAAGCATAGTGTGGAGGTGGCGGTTAATCCTCACCTCCGGCATCCGCTGATTTTGGGGACGAATTGGCCACTTTTTCCTAAATTACTGAGGTTATTGTGTGTGGATGCCTCTTGGCGAACGAAGCACGGGAGGGGAGGCGGTGTGCATGTGGGCAGTGTGGTGCCGGGTCCGTCGGAGCCTGACTCAGGGGAGGCGCGCGAGATTGAGAGGGTGGTACTCTCAGATCGCGATGACTTTCCCCTCGAGCAGGCTCAGGATGCGACGCTAAAAAGGGCATTTGAGCAGGTTGCATCCATCGACGGACAGCCGGTCCAGCCCACACGTGCACTCTCCTACCCGTATTTTGCTATAAGAAGGAATCGGTTATATCGGGTGACCCAAGACACCCAGACAAAGGAAGATATAACCCAGTTGTTGATTCCGAAAAGCCGTCGGGAAATGCTTTTCCAGGCGGCTCATAGTAACCCAATGGCAGGGCACTTAGGGCAGGGTAATACACTGAGTCGCCTCATGGCCCGATTTTTTTGGCCGGGCATTCACGACAACGTGCGCAGGTGGTGCGCGTCTTGCCGCGAATGTCAGTTGGTAAACCCACCGGTCACCCCAAAAGCGCCGTTGCGCCCTCTTCCGTTGATGCAGGTCCCCTTCGAGAGAATTGGCATGGACCTCATCGGGCCATTAGAGCGATCTGCACGGGGATACCGCTTTGCATTGGTCCTGGTGGACTATGCAACGCGATATCCCGAAGCAGTGCCACTCCGCAGCATCTCCGCGAAAAGTGTTGCGGACGCACTGTTTCGGATTATCTCCCGGGTGGGGATCCCCCGCGAGGTCCTCACCGATCAAGGCACGGCGTTCATGTCACGTACGTTACGCGAACTATACGAATTACTGGGCATTAAATCGATTCGCACCAGCGTCTTCCACCCACAGACCGACGGACTGGTGGAACGGTTTAATCGCACGTTGAAAACCATGATTCGTAAGTTCGTCCACGAGGACGCCAGGAATTGGGATAAATGGTTAGAGCCTCTCTTATTCGCAGTACGAGAGGTCCCCCAAGCCTCCACGGGGTTTTCCCCCTTCGAGCTCCTGTATGGACGCCAGCCCCGTGGGGTGCTGGACGTCCTGAAGGAGAACTGGGAGGACGGGCCTTCCGCAAGTAAAAATGAAATTCAGTATGTCCTGGACCTGAGAGCAAAACTCCGGACACTGGGGCGGCTATCGATGGAGAATTTGCTACAGGCTCAGGACAAACAAAGCCGTCTGTATAATCGGGGTTCTAACCTGAGGAAATTCACACCGGGAGAGAAGGTACTTGTGTTGCTCCCGACATCTAGCTCCAAATTACTTGCGAAGTGGCAAGGACCCTTTGAGGTCACACGGCAAGTCGGGGACCTCGACTATGAGGTTATTCGGACGGATAGGGGAGGCGCACGTCAGATTTACCACCTCAACCTCCTTAAAAAATGGAGCGAGGAGGAGGCAGTGATGCTGGCGACGGTGGTATCCGCAGAGGAGGATCTCGGGCCAGAAGCAAATATTAAACCGCATTCCATTGCTCTGGCCCCGGGCGGAGATCACCTCTCACCCTCGCAGCTCACTGACCTGGCCCGCCTACAGGCGGAGTTTGCCGATGTGTTTTCTCCCCTTCCAGGCCGAACGAATCTCATGCGGCACCATGTCGAAACCGAACCGGGGGTGGTGGTGCGAAGTAGAGCCTACCGTTTACCCGAACACAGAAAAAAGGTTGTTCAGGCAGAATTAGAGGCCATGCTAGATTTGGGGGTAATAGAAGAGTCCAACAGTGACTGGGCGAGCCCGATAGTTTTGGTTCCCAAAACGGACGGCTCGGTCAGGTTCTGCGTGGACTACCGCAAGGTGAATTCAGTGTCGAAATTCGACGCTTACCCAATGCCCCGGGTCGACGAATTGTTGGACCGGCTCGGCTCGGCTCATTTTTATTCGACACTGGACTTAACAAAAGGGTACTGGCAGATCCCCCTAACACCAGTATCCAAAGAAAAGACAGCCTTCACCACGCCGTTCGGATTACACCAATTTGTAACCCTTCCGTTCGGATTGTTTGGAGCCCCGGCTACCTTCCAGCGCCTCATGGACCGTGTCCTCCGACCCCATGCGACGTATGCCGCTGCTTACCTAGACGATATCATTATCCATAGTAACGATTGGCAGCGGCATATGGAGCATTTGAGAGCGGTTCTGAGGGCGCTGAGGGAGGCTGGACTCACAGCTAATCCGAAGAAGTGTGCGATTGGGCGGGTGGAGGTAAAGTATCTGGGCTTCCACTTAGGTCATGGGCAGGTGCGTCCCCAAATTGATAAGACCGCAGCGATTGCGGCCTGCCCGAGGCCTAAGACCAAAAAGGAGGTGAGGCAGTTCCTGGGGTTGGCGGGATATTATAGACGGTTTGTGCCTAAATATTCGGAGCTCACCAACCCGCTGACTGACCTCACTAAAAAGGAAGTACCCGATGCGGTCCAGTGGACGGAGCAGTGCCAGCAGGCTTTTACCAAGTTGAAGGCTGCCCTGTGTGGCGGGCCGCTCTTGCATTCCCCTAACTTTTCTCTCCCTTTTATCCTGCAGACCGACGCGTCGGACAGAGGGCTGGGCGCAGTACTGTCCCAGCTGGTGGAGGGTGAGGAACGGCCGGTGCTGTACCTGAGCCGCAAGCTCTCCAAGAGGGAAGCTAGGTACAGCACCATAGAGAAGGAGTGTTTGGCTATCCGGTGGGCAGTCCTCACCCTCAGATACTACCTGCTGGGGCGGGAGTTCACCCTCTGTTCGGACCACGCTCCCCTCCAATGGCTCCACCGCATGAAAGACACCAATGCCCGGATCACCCGTTGGTATCTTGCTTTACAGCCTTTTAAATTCAAGGTGGTCCACAGGCCGGGTGCACAGATGGCTGTGGCTGACTTCCTCTCCCGGCAAGGGGGGGGGGGGGGACTGCAGGCCGGATGGCTCCCCGGCCTGAGTCGGGCGGTGGGGGTATGTGGCAAGGTGGGCGTGGTTCAGCGAAGTCTGCAGCGGGAGAGAGAGTGAGGAGACGAGCGGTGAGTGAGTGGCGCTCGCACAAATAATTAACACCTGTGCCTTGTTCCAGTAACTGGCGTGGAGAGGCTTAAAAGCAGCAAGGCAGAGACATTCGGGGAGAGAGACCGGAGCTGACGGCTGGAGACGAGAGAGTTGGGGCGAGTGAGCAGAGGATTGTGAGCGGGAAGCTCTGACCAGAAAAGACTGTTCTTACCCTCAAGAGAGGGTGTGTTTGTTTGAGCGCGTACAGCGCCTGTGCTATTTTGTTAAATAATAAAGTACGTAGTCGTCAGCTCTACCCTGATTCCAGCCTCTTCCTTCCTATTTCCCTTGAACTCTTGTTACAATGTCATTAAAACATTGCCACATATGTGTCTGTAAGTCATTTATGTATTTATTAGACAAGCTATTGGTTTAAAGTGCAGTATTATGTAAAATGCATTCTTGAACACATTTTTATTACTTCCAAGTATTATTACAGATGAGATCAATAACATCACAACATAATAGGCCTAATTAGCCAGCCAACAATTGCTATTAAGAAAACAAGATTAATCGAGCACTAACAATCACAAACATGATAAAACTCACATTAGGTGCACATAAATTTTAATCAGGATCATTAAGCTATTTTAACAAAAATGTATTTTATGTGTACATTACATAATATGATAATTTATTTTATTCNACCGGACTGGACGCCGGCTGCACCAGACTGGACGTCAGACTGGACGCCGGCTGGATCACCGGACTGGACGCCGGCTGGACCACCGGACTGGACACCGGCTGGACCACCAGACTGGATGCCGGCTGGATCACCAGACTGGACACCGGCTGGACCACCGGACGGGATGCCGGCTGCACCGGACTGGACGCAGGACTGGACACAGGACTGGACACCGGCTGCACCGGACTGGGCCCCGGCTGCACCGGACTGGGCACCGGCGGCACCTGACTGGACGCCGGCTGCACCGGCTGGATTGGAGTCCACGCTGCCTGCCGCTGCCTCTTCTTCTTCCGCCGAGCCACCCACCTGGTGGTCGGGTGAAGGAAGGATGTATAAGGCATGGCTGGCTCCGGCTGGGACTCGGAGGTGGATCCCCAGGACGCTCGCCTCCCCCCAACTCCTCCTCCTCGAACACAGTCTCCTCTGCGACTTCGAGAAACCGGCCCGCGTAGTCGCAAGATCAGACAGGCAGATGACATCAAAGTACCGCGAGAGCGATTCGAAAAATGATAAATAAGGCTCGTTTGAGATGGCCAAATTCTGCGCAGAACCGATCACCGGTGATCAGCGCGAGATGCATGCCAGTAAGAAATGTGTCCGCCTTGCTCTGATGTCATGCTGACGTGTGTCAAAAAACTCTCGCGACAGCCAGGCGGCCTTATCGGATTCTTCAGTCGGGCGCAGTTGCTCTCCACCGACTGCGTTGATCATGATCAAAAAGCATGATGGGAAACGACTAGCTGACGACCAGTGTTGGGTAAGTTACTCACAAAAAGTAATTAATTACTAGTTACTAATTACATATTCAATAGTGTAATTAGATTACTGTACAAATTACTCTCTCCAAAAAGTATTTAGTTACTTATTACTAATTACTTTCTATATCCTACATCAACCTTGATTAGTTAAGTGATTCAAGGATAGACATGAAAGGGCTCTTTTAATTCATTTAAATAAATAATATAAAACTACATAAAGTACTCTTATTAACTGACCAAAGTATTACAAATGTGAGAAGGATACATTAAATCACAGATTTTAAAGTTACACTTTGAAATTTGATGTTAATTCCACTATTGCACACACATATTACACAAAGTATTTAGTTTAATTACATCAAAAGTAACTAATTAAATTACAGAAAAAATAAGATTAATCCCTTACTTTACTTTTTTCAAGGGAAAAGTAATTAAATTACAGTAACTAATTACTTAGTAACTAGTTACACCCAACACTGCTGACGACACAGCTTAATGCTCATTTGCTAAGAATGCCCGCTGGTTTTTAAGAAGTTCACAATTTATAGTAGTTAATATATTTTTATTTATTTATATGTGATAATGAAAACACCTAGGTAAAACCGTGTACTATAAAGGGATGTTTTAAATAAGTAGCCTAATTAGGGCATGTGCTTTATTTTATTTGTTTCGTTTTAATTATTTCTTGTTTAAGTCCTATATTTGTTGAAATTTTTACTTTATTGTATTTTATGTTGGTGTACATGTTGTACATTGTAATTTACATTATTCCATGAAATAAATAAGCCAATCCATCAAAACAAATGCTACATGCACACATATAATTATTATATTACACTGTACAGCATCTTAACATCTGTTGCTTGCTTCTTACAACTTTTAATCATTTTAATAATAATTTGAGGTTTTTAATGAAATCCTTGAAACCTTCCTTTTATTGTTGCCTTTTATTTTGACTAGTTGCAAGTTGCAACATACACTGTAGACCTGATTGTATATACCATTTAAATAAGGGCTTAAGGAATGTGCACTATTCACATTCGCTGATTGTCCTCATCTTCATGTAAAAATGGGGATATTTCAATTGCATCTACTTCGTCCGCGATAAAAAA
>NC_079891.1:6163249-6180428 GCF_024868665.1 Triplophysa rosa
TTTTATAAGCCCAAAAAAACAAAGCTGTATGTTTAAGGAGCGTTTCATGGGATTCTTTTACTGGCAGTCGTACTGCAGCTTTACATAGATTACTGTTATCATTACTGATGATTATGATAAATGTTTAGATGTCTAGTTTCAAACTGATTCATTGTAGTAAGAAGTCACGATCATATTGATTTTAAATTGATCTCGGACAGGCGATTTCCCAGACATGGTTTATCTTAAGCCAGGACTAGGCCTTAGTTAAATTAGGATATTTAGGTCGTTTTTAAAAACATATTTTACAAAACATTACTTGTGTGCATCTTAAGATAAAACAATCACACTGTCACACTACCAGACTGAGGGAGGGATGATGCCACACAGGAATTGGAGTAAACAGGAGGTTTAATGGGGTTAATCAACGGGTACAGAACAAGACGGGTAACATCCACGAGTAGGTGAAACACAGATAACATCCACGGGTCAAAATACAGGTAACATATATGGGTCAAACTACACGTAACACCCACTTGTGGCCAGGTGTAAGAGGAATAAAGCACACCCAGGCAAAAATATGTTCTATTATTGGGGTTTAATCTGACTGCGGTTTACAAACAAGTGTTACAGCGGTCGATGGGAGCAAAAGGGTCAACAAGAAATAAAAGAAAAAAAACAACAGGTTTTGGGACAAAAAGGTTCCTACGAGTTTTACAAAAATGAAATCTAGTTCCTACACCTGCGGCTGAATGCAGAATCAGCACACCGAAAACACTCTTAACTGTATATCAGGTTAAATCTCGGTGAAACAAAAGAAATAAAAAAACAGTTACACACGCAAACAAAATGAAGCACAATAAAACAAAATACGGTAGTGGCTGCGCATGGAAGATGAAAATACATTAGTTAGCCACTTTACATCCATATCACAAAGTTACCATCAATTATCAGAAACGCATATTACACACTTATGTATGATGATTGTACATTTTCCTTACAAATCTATAAAAAAAGCATATTATAAAGAAAGGAACATACGGCAGTAATATCTTTTACCCGAACTAAACTTACATATCAAAATGCTCGCTAGCATTCACCACAGGGTTCACGCCATGTGTACACCCGATCCACTGCATCTATTAATATTTACCATCCAACATACATTTAGACAGAGCAATATAACCCACAGGTAACATATACGAATGTATATAAACACATACAAAGGATATTTACCCAGAATTACACTTATGCACATAACATCAGATCGCGATGACACGCAACACACACGGAGCTTCTCCTCTACAAGAGCGTACCACGTGTGGTCTCTCGGAGCTACGCATGCGCACAAAGAGCCAACGCACTGCGTGAACGGGAGAGAAATCTCTTAAAGGGCAATACACATTTATTTCACCACACAACAGAAAGGTTTAATTTTTACCCCCTGGCCACACACTGGTCAAACTACAGGTAACATCCACGGGTCAAACTACAGGTAACACCCACGGCGGGTCAAACTACAGGTAACATCCACGGGTCAAAATACAATCCACAGGGGTCTGAACTAGTGACAAACAAAAGACAACTACACCTGACAATTGACAAGACAAAGCACTTGGGTTATAAAGTGTCCAGGGAATGACGACCAGGTGCGGGTGTAATCATGGTGTGAATGGGTGCAAAGGATTATGGGGAGTGTAGTCTGTGAGTTGTTACAGGCACTGATATATTTCAAGATATGTCATTGCAAGTTTTTTTTGGTCAAGACACCTCTAACATTTTAGTGATGCTGGAACTATTACTAAACCCTGTCCGTCAGTGTGTAATCAATACTGATGTGTATTTGATGCTTTGTGAATCATTTGAAGGCAATATATAAATGAAAAGCCCCATTGCCAAGGGATTAGTATTACTTGGGGACCTCTAGTCGTTTGTAATAATTGCAGAGGTTGTCTGTGATATTAATCCCGTGCGAATCGGCCATGTCTGTAATTTGTAAAGTAAAAATTCCCCCACAACTGACCTACCATATTTTGACTAACACTGAGGTCCTGTAATAATATTAGTCCCGTGCGAATCGGCATCTCTGTGATTTGGCGGACTCATATATCCATTTTCAAGGTTTTATCCACCGTTTGTGAATAATGGACGCTGTGTTGAAGTGTTTTGATATTATTTCGGGTGTTGGGTCATATCCATACCTGCCAACACTGTCGTTTTGGCCGGGAGTTTCCCATTTTGCTATTTCTCATGGAAACTCTCAGAACATTTCAGACCCACGATCGCGTTCGATGATCTTTTGTCCGGTACGCGATCGCAGGTCTCAAGTGCTGACAGGTACGGTCATATATCATACAACATACAACTATAGGCTATAAAAACTATACGCGAAGCCTTGCCATCATATCCGGGAAATAGGTCCGTAAATTTGAGTAAAATCACAGGCTTCACTTATCCCGTGTGAATGCGCCACATGATAGAAATACAGGGAGGTAGTTTCTAAATCACACGATGTCCCCAGATAATACTAATCCTTTTTTCCTGTCTAAAGGACTTTATATACTTTATATTCAATTATATACAGATACCTTTTTAAATAAACAATGTAACTTTTCTGTCTATTTCTGTAATTTGACAATTTTTAACATTTTTAACCATATTTTAAATATACGGAAAAAAATCTGTAAAATAAAACAAATTCGCAGTCTATTTCTGTAATTAGACATTTTTTCCCCGTATTTCCAAAATACAGGGAAAATCCGTAAAATAAATCACATTCACAGTTTATTTCTGTAATTAGACATTTTTTTCCTGTTTTTCAAAAATACAGAAAAAAACTGTCAAATAAAACAGGAAAATTCTGTAAAATTACGTTTTTTTTTTACAGTGTACATTATATACAGATATACATGATTGTGAAGTTTTACAATGTCTCAACCTGATTGATTATAGTAAGAAGTCAAGACTAGATTCCTTATATTCCATATTTGTTTAAAGATTATCAGGCCACATGAATTGAAAAGTAAAGTCCCACAAAGATAAATCGGTTATAATTAAAATGGCAATATTCCATAAAAAGTAAGAATTATTAATTATTTTAAAAAATATGAATTAATGAATGAAACCTGTGTTTGAAAAATGATTTCAGGAGCTTGAGCACAAACTCATCTCTCTGATGAAGAAAGAGCTGAAGATCTTCAAGAGTCGACTGAGTCCAGATTACCCATCATGCTCTGAGAGAGAAGAGGAGGATGATGAAGATCAGATCAGAGTCAGAGAGATGTTTCTGAAGATCACACTGAACGTCCTGAAGAAGATGAAACAGACAGACCTCGCTGACAAACTACAGACCAGTAAGAGCTCTCAGTCATGTGACTATTACATCACTTTACCTTCAGACGAACAGACACAGTGTCTGTATTTACTGATGATTATTAGTGAAAATACATTTACAGTTAATAAATCAACAGAATAGAACCATGAAGCTTTTTGTGTTCATCTAATGTCATGATCATCAAAATCTTAAAACACTTGAGTCAAATATAATAACAGATTAGACAAAATATTCATTTGGTTTATTAAGCATAGCAAGCTGTACACTGTTAAAATTATATTAAATAAGGAAAGTAGTATACATGTTTTTAAAATAAATACATATATTCCCTTTGTTAATCAGAACTTGCCCCTGTATACATGAAGAAACACAAATCCAGACTAAAAGATAAATTCCAGAGAATGAATGAAGGAATGTCAGCTCAAGGAAGCTCAACACTTGTGAATGAGATCTACACAGAGCTGTACATCACAGAGGGAAGGAGTGAAGACATCAATAATGAACATGAGGTGAGACAGATTGAGACAGCATCCAGAAGATCACAGACACAAGAAACACCAATCAAATGTAATGACATCTTTAAAGTCTCACCTGAACAAACCAAACCCATCAGACGTGTGCTGACTAAAGGAGTCGCTGGAATTGGAAAAACAGTCTCTGTGCAGAAGTTCATTCTGGACTGGGCTGAAGAAAAAACAAATCAAGATCTTCACTTGATATTTCCACTTCCTTTCAGAGAACTGAATCTGATCAAAGAGACAAATATCAGTCTGATGGATCTTCTTCATCACTTCTTCACAGATACAAAAGAACTGAGATCAACAGACTTTGAGGATTATAAAGTTGTGTTTATCTTTGATGGTCTGGATGAGTGTCGTCTTCCTCTAGATTTCTCAAAGAATCCCAGTTTGTTTGATGTCAGAGAATCAGCGTCAGTGGATGTGCTGCTGACAAACCTCATCAAGGGGAATCTGCTTCCTTCTGCTCTGATCTGGATCACCTCTCGACCAGCAGCAGCCAATCAGATTCCTCCTGAGTGTGTTGATCTGATCACAGATGTACGAGGATTCAATGACCCTCAGAAGGACGAGTATTTCAGGAAGAGAATCAATGATGAGAGTCTGGCCAACAGAATCATCACACACATGAAATCATCCAGAAGTCTGTACATCATGTGTCACATCCCAGTCTTCTGCTGGATTTCAGCCACTGTTCTCCAGAGAATGTTGAGTGAAGCAGAGAGTCCAGCACAGATCCCCAAGACTCTCACTCAAATGTTCACACACTTCCTGATGTTTCACATCAAACTGAAGAGTCAGAAGTATGATGGGAAATGTGAGGTAGATCTTCAGCAGGCTAGAAAGAGTCTGGAGTCTCTGGGAAAACTGGCTTTTCAACAGCTGGAGAAAGGGAACCTGATCTTCTATGAGGAGGATCTGAGAGAGTGTGACATTGATGTCAGAGAAGCGTCAGTGTACTCAGGAGTTTGTACTCAGATCTTCAGAGAGGAGTTTGGACTGAACCTGGGGAAGGTGTTCAGCTTTGTGCATCTGAGCGTTCAGGAGTTTCTCGCCGCTTTATTTGTGTTTCTGTCATTTCTTCAGCAAACATCAGAAAACTTCAGCAGATTGAGATCAAATATGAGTGATTTACTGAAGAGTGAAGTGGACAAGGCCTTACAGAGTGAGAACGGACACCTGGATCTTTACCTCAGATTTCTTCTGGGTCTTTCACTGGAGTCCAGTCAGACAATCTTACGAGATCTGATGACACAGACAGGAAGAAGCTCTGACAGTAAACAGGAAACAGTCGAGTACATTAAGATGAAGATCAGAGAGAATCTCTCTCCAGAGAAATCCATCAATCTGTTTCACTGTCTGAATGAACTCAATGATCATTCTCTAGTGCAGGAAGTACAAACATATGTGAACAGAGGAGATGAGTCTCGTCTCTCTGGAGTCCGTCTCTCTCCTGCTCAGTGGTCGGCTCTGGTGTTTGTGTTACTGAACTCAGAAGAGAAGCTGGATGAGTTTAATCTGAGGAAATATGATCCATCACATGAATGTCTTCTGAGGCTTCTGCCAGTGATCAAAGCATCCAGAACAGCTGAGTGAGTCATTTAACTGCAGTTTATTCTCAACAGTTATTCTTTTTCATGGATGTTTTAATATCATCCCCTTAATGCCATGTTGCTTTGTTGCTGTAACAATAAGGTGCCAATAATGTTTACAACAATTTACTAACATACTACACAGTCATGGCCAAAAGTATTGGCAGTGACATAAATGTTGTATTTAGTTTCTGCTTAAGATGTTGTGGTGTTCATTCACATTGTTTATAGATTATTGTTCAGAGTGATCAGATGCATTTTAAATAATTGCAAAAAAAGCAACTCCCCAGATGTCAATCCCATATAGAGAACCTGTGGTCAGTCCTTAAAAGGCGAATAGACGGGCAACTCCGAGCACTAATAAGACAAGAATGGATCACCATCAGTCAGGATTTGGCCCAGAAGCTATTATCCAGCATGTCAGAGCGATTTGCAGAGGTTATGAAAAACAAGGCTTAACACTGTAAATATTGACTATCTGCATAATTGTTTTTGCCAATAAAAGCCTTTAAAACCTTTCATACGCTTATCATTGTTTTCCAGTATAGTCATTTTGGCCATCTGCAATACCATGCTCTGTACAGTCTTCTACATCTTTGTGTGTTTTTCTCCTGTAAAGCTGCGTTGAAACAATGCACATTGTACAGAGCGCTATATAAATAAAATTGAATTGAATTGATTAAGAGGAGAGGATAACACAGTGTAATCTAGAGAAAAAAACAACAACTATCTACTTGACTCAACTAGAGACACACTGATTCAGGACCTTTGTGATCCAGAGACCAATTTACAGGCCAGAGGGCTTCACCTGAATGACACCTAAAGGAGGTGTGGACCATAACATGTGCAGCTAGAAGACTGAAGTTTTTAAGCAGAAGTTAGCAAAGGACTCAGGAGTTTAATGGCTCAGATCACTTAGCAGCGGCTCTTACCTTTGCAGCAGCGGCCTGAGTCCCATTCACAAAACCAAACAAACCCCAGTAATGAATCAGACTTATAGCAACTTATCATTTTTTGAATGTTTACAGAACTGCAGTGGTATGGATATGTTGGAAGATGATTTTATTTATTTATTTAATTGACTTTTAATTGCTGGTCATAGTTCTCTAGCAGGTGGAGAATTGCTGATGTTGGTGTAGGTGTTACTATATTTTAACTCACTGTTGTGTTGTTATTTCTCTCTCAGTCTGAGTTACTGTAATCTGACAGAGGAAAGTTGTTCATCACTGGCGTCAGTTCTCAGATCAAACTCCTCAAGTCTGACAGAACTGAACCTGAGCTTCAATAAACTGCAGGATTCAGGAGTGAAGCTGCTCTCTGATGGACTGAAGAATACAAACTGTAAACTGAAGACACTGAAGTAAGAAAATCATTAAAGCAATACAGTTAAACATGTTTGTAAATTGAATAGAGTTCACATAAAAAGCCCATGACTTCACCTCTCTTACACTGTAAAAGATGCTTTCAATTGTAACTCATTTTTATATGCTGCTCATAATAGTCACAACCGTTTCATTATAATTCATGACTTTATTTGCTGTGACTGTGACACGTTTTTCTTCTCTCTTCAGTCTGTATAACTGCAGTATTGGATCTGAAGGTTGTGTTGCTCTGACTTCAGCTCTGAGATCAAACCCCTCACATCTGACACAACTGGATCTGAGCTGTAATAATCCAGGAGATTCAGGAGTGAAGCTGCTCTCTGATCTACTGAAGGATCCACACTGTCAACTACACAAACTACTGTGAGTTACTGATTCAATTATCATTTTGTCTATAAACTCACTATTATTAATAATCACAAGTGACTGTCAAGTATTTTTGCGGTTTATGTTTTGCTGTTTCACTCTTGTTCTTGTGTAAAGTTGATGTAGTAACACTACTTGTATTCTGTTTTCTCTTGGATAAACTCATTCTGCTTGTGTTCATCTCATGTGTAAATCCCTCTGGATAAAAACATTTCCCCAATTCATAAATGTAATTGTATTATGAGGAAAGTTGCTCTTCATTTACATGAAGTTAAACATGACACACTTTTCTTGTGTTTCTGGACACACACACATCATGTTTTGCTGAAGTTCACTGTCACTCATAGAAGTTGTCAAGCTTTCATTGAAAATAAATGAGATCAACTTGTTTTTTATGTTTGTGCCTTTCTCTTGAACATTGTTTTACATTTGTGATACTGTGAGATTTTAAGTCTCATGAACGTTGCTGCTTCATACGATATCCTGAAAAATAGAAATGAGATTAGAAGTGATCATTAAAGATCGATCTGTTAATATTTAGCTTTTTATCCATCTCTTTGTGACAAGTGCAGCGTTATTAAAATCAGAATGATCAATCATGCAGTCAGAAAAAAGTAATAAGTGTTTTACTAACATTTTAACTCACTGTTGTGTTGTTATTTCTCTCTCAGTCTGAGTGACTGTAATCTGACAGAGGAAAGTTGTTCATCACTGGCGTCAGTTCTCAGATCAAACTCCTCAAGTCTGACAGAACTGAACCTGAGTCACAATAAACTGCAGGATTCAGGAGTGAAGCTGCTCTCTGATGGACTGAAGAATACAAACTGTAAACTGAAGACACTGAAGTAAGAAAATCATTAAACCAATACAGTGAAACATGTGTTTGTGTAATGTAAATTGAATAGAGTTCACATAAAAAGCCCATGACTTCACCTCTCTTACACTGTAAAAAATGCTTTCAATTGTAACTCATTTATATATACTGCTCATAATAGTCACAACCGTTTCATTATAATTCATGACTTTATTTGCTGTAAGTGTGACACGTTTTTCTTCTCTCTTCAGGTTGTGTAACTGCAGTATTGGATCTGAAGGTTGTGTTGCTCTGACTTCAGCTCTGAGATCAAACCCCTCACATCTGACACAACTGGATCTGAACTATAATAATCCAGGAGATTCAGGAGTGAAGATGCTCTCTGATCTAATGAAGGATCCACACTGTCAACTGAAGACATAACTGTAAGTTACTTGATTAAATAATAATTTGTTTATAAACACTAATTTTTAAAATGACAAGTGAGTATCTTCGGTTTGCATTTGTTGAATTCAACTGGGTAGTGTCTTATAATAAACTATGTTATTCTTAATCTAATTCATGTTAATATTTATTTTATGATACTTGTATTAAATAAAAAAAATGTTGATGGGGTAGTTGTCGCATTAAGTTTTATCCAAGTAACGGTCTTCTACTGGTAACCAATAATACTTTTAACTTGACTAGTGGTTGTGGAAATGATGTTTAATCCTACAGGGTGAGGCTGAAATGAAAATCACCAAAGATTAGTCTAGACTCTTTTTATTCTTAAGAAGACATCTGCATACAGAGAGTTCTGCAGTGAGAGACAAGATCTTTATAGTACTCTGCTCCACGAGACAGAGGTTGTCACCCTACAGCGGACGTCTTGTGTATAAAGTACACCCAACAACGCAATTTAACTAACCCATCAACACCTAGCATTTAGGTCCTATACAAGAACATCATGTACAGACAGCCGAGTTCTCACTTCTCTTGTATGGCAAAAGGAAATAACAAACTTGTTGCACGGAAAGTCCGCAAAACATGTGATGTAACTTTCTATTATCTCTCGTCCCAATCAAAAGTAATTAGAAATAAAATTAAGAATTACCATAAAAAACAAGAAGAATAAATCAAATTTTCATCATACCAGCTAAATGTAATTTACTTTTATTTATTTTGCTTTTATCAGCAATACATCTGCAGGGACGTTATATTCTTTGGTGATGTGTACTGGAAGTTAAGTTTGTGCCACAAAAGCGCGCAATGGCGCATAATGTTTGTTTATGTTGTTCTTTGAAACAGTTATAGAACCATAATATAACAAAATTCTGTCCCACTGGTGCGGCATAAGATGCAAGAATAGAACATTAAGTAACAAATATACAAACAAAATGTGCATCAATCCGGTGTAAGAACGGGCTGTTCAAATCATTACACAGTTTTTGTTTGTGTGCTGACCCAACAGTGGCATCCTGTTCTGCTAAAGTTTACTGACACTCATGGGGATTAGAAAGCTGAAAATATCAATGAAAGAGACTTTGAATTATAATGTGTATAATTTTTATAATATTATGATTTCATTATAAAACTGTATTTAAAATCGTGTTATTTCTCTCTCAGTCTGAGTCGCTGTAATCTGACAGAGGAAAGTTGTTCATCACTGGCGTCAGTTCTCAGATCAAACTCCTCAAGTCTGACAGAACTGAACCTGAGTGACAATAATCTGCAGGATTCAGGAGTGAAGCTGCTCTCTGATGGACTGAAGAATACAAACTGTAAACTGAAGACACTGAAGTAAGAAAATACTTAAAGCAATAAGTGTGTGTGTGTGTGTGTGTGTGTGTGCGCGTGTGTGTCCTAACATGAATTCAGATTTGATGTGGTAGCACTACTTGTATTGTGTTCTTAGATTAACTCATTCTTCTTGCATTATTATCATTTCTCAGTGTCTTTAAATAAAAGCATTTGCTAAATTTAGAAGTGCAGATGTATAATGTGGAAAGTTGCTATCCATTTGCTTAAAGTGAAACATGACACAGTTTTGCTGTTTCACTGGACATGTCTCACATCATGTTTTGCTGAAGGTTGCTGTCACTCGTGTTACTGGACATTGTCAAGAGCTCATCGAAAATGAATGAGATCAACTTTTTTATTATATCTGAGTGTGAGTGCTACTAACATTTGTATTTTAACTCACTGTTGTGTTGTTATTTCTCTCTCAGTCTGAGTCACTGTAATCTGACAGAGAAAAGTTGTTCATCACTGGCGTCAGTTCTCAGATCAAACTCCTCAAGTCTGACAGA
The DNA here is from genome assembly GCF_024868665.1 of Triplophysa rosa. Taxonomy (NCBI): domain Eukaryota; kingdom Metazoa; phylum Chordata; class Actinopteri; order Cypriniformes; family Nemacheilidae; genus Triplophysa; species Triplophysa rosa. The sequence continues at coordinate 6,173,523 of NC_079891.1, forward strand.
ACTGAACCTGAGTGTCAATAATCTGCAGGATTCAGGAGTGAAGCTGCTCTCTGATGGACTGAAGAATACAAACTGTCAACTGAAGACACTGAAGTAAGAAAATCATTAAAGCAATACAGTTAAACATGTGTTTGTAAATTGAATAGAGTTCACATAAAAGCCCATGACTTCACCTCTCTTACACTGTAAAATATGCTTTCAATTGTAACTCATTTATATATACTGCTCATAATAGTCACAACCGTTTCATTATAATTCATGACTTTATTTGCTGTGAGTGTGACATGTTTTTCTTCTCTCTTCAGGTTGTATAACTGCAGTATTGGATCTGAAGGTTGTGTTGCTCTGACTTCAGCTCTGAGATCAAACCCCTCACATCTGAGAGAACTCAATCTGAACTATAATAATCCAGGAGATTCAGAAGTAAAGCTGCTCTCTGATCTACTGAAGGATCCACACTGTCAACTACACAAACTAATGTGAGTTATTCATTAACTGATTGAATCATTTTTTAATTATTAACAATGGCCATTAATTACAAATGATTGTCATGTATTCTTTGTGCTCACATTTGTGCTGTAGTGTTTTACTCTGGTTATTATGTACATTTGGTGTGGTACAGTAGCAATACTTGTTTAGATTTAGGTTTCTGCTTGTATTATTCTCATATGTGTATAATATTTTCTTTCTCTTCAATCTTTTACAGTATTGAACCTCATCGATAACAATCACCTAGAGACAGTGGCATTACCACAAAAGTGGCACAGGCGTGGCCTAAAGAACACATCATCACCCCAACGCTGCCCATGAAGTCACATACTTGTGTATACTACAGATATATGCACCCTGCAGCAGTCCATCACTGTCTCATTCACTGAAGAGATTTTATACATTTTAAACAACTGGACAGTATTTAAAAAATAACAATGACCAAAAAACAGTACTGTACACCTTTTACATATAGCTATTAACAAAAAGGTGCATTTACTTTTGGATATATTATTACATATATATTATATTATATATATCCCTTCTTTCTCACGCATGAAACACTGCAGTATTTAAAGTCTGTAGTTGTCATACTTCAAACAGTACAGGTCCATTTCGTCTCCCTTCAAGACTATTGTCATTTTGCGCTCGAATAAATATATTCACATCTAACCCCTCTGTGCTTTTTAGCACCTAATTTCTTTCCTCAGATCCATGTAACTGAAATTGAAACTTTTATTTTATTTTTACATTGGTTGTACCTAGTGAATGTTTAAGAATATTTTATATGTCCACTTATAATGTACGAAGGTGAACATTTTAGGTTTCGTAGACCGCAACGCTACTTTGTAAACACATAACCGGAAACAATTGAGATGTAGAATTTCGAAATTTTGCAATCTTTTAACGTGTCACTAATACATGCATGGGCCAATTATAACACGCCAAAGACACAGAAAACACGTGTTTGCAACCAACTGACCCTTTAAAAAAAGGCGTATGGCTCAGTTGTTAATAAACCTATAATTGGTAGGTGGATAACATGTTAATGAATAATAATGTTTATGACATGTTATAAAGAATACTTTATTGTAAAATAGTGTAAAGTTTGTAAAATAATAAATAATAAAAAACATATTTTAGTGTTTAGTTCACACAACTAAGAGTTGTATAAAAGACTCTGCAGTCAAACATACAGTTACGCATTGTAAAATACAGATATTTTCTGTAATTTTCAGTTTTAAACTGTAAAATGTTTACATGTATTTTTTCTGAATTTTTCCGGAATTTTCAGGTAACCATAGTTGCCAGTTGTTTTATACGGTGGCGTATTGCTGCCACTTACATTTAATTTTTACACTCAATTATGTCGTTTTAACGAGATAATATGTCGTTAAAACGAGATCATATGTCATTTTAACGAGATCATATGTCGTTAAAACGAGATCATATGTCGTTTTAACGAGATCATATGTCGTTTTAACGAGATCATATGTCGTTAAAACGAAATATTATGTCGTTAAAACGAAATAATATGTCGTTAAAACTTAACAACATATTTTTCTCACGCAAAGTTTCATTCAACAAAACGAAACTGAATGCATGAAGGGTAAATGAATTCCGTTTTTTTACGAGATGGCCTGTAGCGAGGAAGGCGGGACGAGAGCCGTGGGGCAGGAAGGCGGGGCCGGTGGTGTGAGTGATAATGAGTATCAGCTGTACGCGCACCGGTCTCGCATGCCTCACGGGGGAGCTCGGGAGCATAAGAGGACGAGCGACGGGACTGCCGACGAGAGAGGACCGGGCCCGGAAATGTTAAGATTTGTGTTTGTGTGGCCGGCAGTCGTCCGTGAGGGGCTGCCGGCCTTTTACTTCCGTATTATTGTTTGTTTATTTTTGATTAAAGTTTATTGTTAAATGTTCGCCGGTTCCCGCGTCCTTCCTTCCCTTCTATTGAACTGTATTACATTGGTGCTATGCTGTGGTGCTGGACGTTCGGTGGACGGCCCGATCCTCCTCCGCCTCCTGGCGGCCGGCGATGGCTTCTGGCTGAGGGCAGCCGGCACTCCCGAGCTCCCTCCATGGCCGCCATCCCACCTCGTCCCAGGAGCACGGCCGCGGGCTCTCCGTCCCCACCGAATCCCATCGTTCCAGCACCACGATCTCGGGCAGCCGCTGGCGGACGCCCTCGTCCGCGCTGCCCGAACTCCTCAGCACCGCGAGGCCGCTCGGCGGCGAGGGCTCTTCGACAGCATGTCCCTCCTTCCTCCCGGGTTTCGGCACCAATGTAACAAAGTTCAATGTAGGGAAGGAAGGAGGCGGGAACCGGCGAACATTTAAACATTAAACTTTAATCAAAAATAAACAAACAATAACACGGAAGTAAAAGGCCGGCAGCCACCTCACGGTCGACTGCCGGCCACACAAACATAAATAAAACTTAACATTTCCGGGCCCGGTCCTCTCTCGTCGGCAGTCCCGTCGCTCGTCCTCTTATGCTCCCTAGCTCCCCGTGAGGCATGCGGGACCGGTGCGCGTACAGCTGACACTCATTATCACTCACGCCACCGGCCCCACCTTCCTGCCCCACGGCTCTCATCCCGCCTTCCTCCACATTCATATTTTCATTTTAATTAAAAACATTAAGCATAGTATACACAAAATCACTCACCATTTACTTATTCNTTTTATATTATTTATTTGAATGAATTAAAAGAGCCGTTTCATGTCTATCCTTGAATCACTTAACTAATCAAGGTTGATAGGATATAGAAAGTAATTTGTAATAAGTAATTAAATACTTTTTGAAGAGAGTAACTTGTACAGTAATCTAATTACATTATAGAATGTGTAATTAGTAACTAGTAATTAATTACTTTTTCAGAGTAACTTACCCAACACTGCCCGGGAGAGTAAACGTACCTCCTCGAGTATCAGTCCCTTCTACTCTGACTCCACACTCTAAAGCATGAATCTGCCTCACTTTACAACACTGATCCCCAGCAGATAACAACTCTGGGTCCAAAGGCGTACCCTTATTTACCACATTGCAGATGGCAATACAGTCGTCATATTCTGCATCATCCAAGTTAACAGGCTCCCCTGCTAATGGGTGTCTAGAGAGTAAGTCGGCGGCAGCATTCTGCCATCCGGGCCTGTACTTGACCTCAAAGTCAAAAACGGCTAACTGGGCCACCCACCGTTGCTCGATGGCTCCCAGCTTCGCTGTCTTCAGATGACATAACGGGTTGTTATCTGTGATGACTACAAACTTTGAGCCTAACAGATAACCACGGAACTTCTCGGAAACAGCCCATTTAAGAGCTAACAGTTCGAGCTTCATACTACTATAATTCCGGTCGTTCTTCTCTGCATGGCGCAGTCTCCTACTAGCATACGCGATTACTCTTTTACCTTTGCCTTGTTGCCGACTCAAAACTGCTCCTAGACCTTCACCACTCGCATCAGTTTCCACAATAAACGGAAGGGTGAAATCGGCATAGCCCAATATTGGAGCGGACGTAAGCTTCTCCTTCAGCAACTCAAAGACTGACTGACACTCGGCTGACCACAGTGAACAAAACTCAGGCTTCCTAACTGTACCCTGCTGTTTCAAGCACAAGTTCACAAAGTCGTGAAGAGGATTTGCGATCCTGGAAAACCCCTCCATGAACTTTCTGTAATAACTACAGAAACCCAAAAATGACCTTAACTCCTTCACCGTACTAGGAGTTCTCCATTGGCTCACAGCCTCAACCTTTCTGGGGTCAGTGCCAATGCCTTGAGCAGAGATCTGATGACCCAAAAACCTGACTTCTTTCTGCAGGAAACTGCACTTCTCAAGCTTAACCTTAAGCCCGGTTTCCTTCAGCCTACGAAAAACGACCTCTAACCTCTGAAGATGGTCTTGAAAGCTAGAGGAGTATACTAGGAGATCATCCAAGTAGACCAACATGATCTGGAAGATCAAGTCTCCCATGGCAGTTTGCATAAGGCGCTGAAAAGTGGACGGACCATTACAGACTCCAAAAGGCATACGAGAGTACTCGAATATACCAAAAGGGGTAGTGAGCGCTGTCTTCGGTTGGTCTTGCTCACGCACTGCTACTTGATGGTACCCGCTCGCCAAATCAATGGTCGAGAAAAACTTTGCACCTCGCAACGCATCAAAACTTTCATCTATCCACGGCAATGGAAATGCATCTCGTTTAGTCTTCGAATTCAATTTTCTGAAGTCGACACAGTCCAAGACTACCATCTGTCTTTCGGACAAGCACTATAGGCGAAGCATACGCACTATTGCTCTCCTTTATCACCCCCTTCTTAAGAAGCTTGGTGATATGTTCTCTGACCTCACCATACTGGGTGGGTGGAAGGCGTCGATATGGCTGAGAAACTGGAACATCATCTACAAGATGGATCTCGTGCTGCACTTTATCAGAGAACCCGAGATCCTCGTCGGCCAATGCAAACACATCGACAAACCTAGAAAGCAAAGCTTTTAGCTCTGCTTGTTGCTCGACAGTACCACCTAGATTCAGCTTGTCAAAGAAAGCTGGCAACCCATTCACCAATACCTGTCTCTCTTCTGTTTCGACAGTTACCTCCTCCACTCTAGCTGAAATTCTATGAAACTTTACATCTCTGACTACTAAAAACCCACACTCCGACAGGGTTATTCCCATAGTCTCAACTGAAAGCTCGAGATAGCCAAGGCAAGGGATATCTAACCCATTTGCAGCTGTAATTTTGAGCCAACCAGATGTAGAAAGCATGTCTTCGGCTAGACCTGCTAAATGCTCTCTGAAGAACTGTTCTGTAATCGTACTGACCTGACTTCCGGTATCAAGCAAACATGAAACATTGACTCCGCAAATCTTCAAGACAACCACAGGAGACCTCCCCACAGCATTTTGGAGTAGACGGTCACGATCAGAGTTAAACTGAGTCGAGCCAATGGTCTGCCCTAGCATCGCCTGGCTCACAGCGACCGAGGGTGCGCATTTCCCTGAGGTGTGGAGGATACTGTATCCTCCACGCAATTTGGGGTCTTCGAGAGACCACATGATCGCTTCGTCTCGTACCTCAATCAAGGTCGCTTGGGGCTTATCCCTCACGAACTTACAAAGTTCTCTTCTAAGGGCAGCATCTTTAACCCCCTCAACAAACTGATCTCTAATGGCAGAATTCACATTTGCAATGGCATCTGGGGACTGCTTCACGACAGAGTTCAAGATCTGTGACAAATAGTGAGAGTACATACGCAGGTCTTCACCTTCTAATTGCTTACGAGTATAGAAACTCTGCAGTAACTGGGCAGGACTACTCTTCTCCCCAAAGGCCTCTCTGAGGTAGATAAAGAGGTCCTCTGTTCGCCGAGGTTGATCCCCCCATCTTAACCTAACCTTAACCTAACCTTAACCAGCACCCTTTAACAAAGAAAGAACAAAGTCTGCTTGATCTTCGGGAGTCTGGTTTCTAACAAGTAACACTCTTTCCACCTCTTCGATGAACTCATCCACATTTCTACCATCTTTGCTGAATTCCCCACTAAAAGACTGAATGTGTCTTTCCCTTGGCACGTAGATATAGGACCTAATGGGCTCTCGATTTAGATCAGCTATCGCTGCTAAAGTTTCAGCATGTTTTATACTCAATTCTTGGATTTGTCCCTGAACATCATACTCATCAAAATTTACATTCTGTCCAGTAGTGGAAGTACCCGGTAAGGCGGAATCTTCATTGCTAGACTGTGACATGTTGCTAAAGTACCATTACAAAAGTCCACAAACACAATGTCAAGTAGATTGTTTGTATATTTTCAGTTCAAAGGATATCGAATCCAGAAATCCAGAAATGTCAGTAACACGGGGAAAGTTCTTGTAGGTCACACGCAACAAGCTGCAAGTAGACAGCACACTCCTGGGCTCAGTCACGGGCAGCGACACCTCGTCCAGCGATCCGGTTCCTTGGCCACACAACTCTCAGCCAACGTCTTCACACTGGACACCCACCGCGCCGGTAATCACCTCCTCTCCGCGTTCCTGCAACTCACCACTACCGTATTTTGAGAAAAAAAATAAAAAATGCCTAGGAGCTCCCAACAGTCAGATACCCCACTCCTGGTACCAAAATGTGGCCGGGTGTAAGAGGAATAAAGCACACCCAAGCAAAAATATGTTCTATTATTGGGGTTTAATCTGACTGCTGTTTACAAACAAGTTGTAGCACTAGACATTTCTGCAGCAGTCTATCGTTATCACAGTCACCTAAGTGGTTAGCTAACACTTGCTATAGCTAATATTCACGGGAGGAAAAAAGACAGACCTTCTCTCTTGTCGGGGAACTCAAAAAATGCTTTTTTTATTTCTTATACTGCGCATACTCACATTAACTTCCTTGTGCACGCAGGCACAT
>NC_079891.1:7133976-7155432 GCF_024868665.1 Triplophysa rosa
AAAGCTCTGGGTCCCCCTTCCTCTCCACTGGAGGGTCATAATTTCGCGTTAGCGTGTTCGTCTGACTCGCCCAGGCTAGTCAACGTCGCTCCGCAGAGATTGTGATGCGGCTCAGTGCTGTGGCGTTTTCCATAGGAACCCCATTCTGTCGGTTCGACACAACATCGAGAGACCGACAGAAAGGGAACGTCTTGGTTACGGATGTAACCTCGGTTCCCTGATGGAAGGAACGAGACATTGTGTCCCTCATGCCACAACACTGGCCGCCCACCCCAGCGGTCGGGGGAGGATGCTTTAGGCTCCTCAGACCAAAGGTGAATGAATGAGCACGCCGGCTTCCCTCTTATACCCGGACATCCGGGGAGGAGCCCGGCATGCAAATTTCATTCGCCAATTTTCATTGGCCTTTTCTAAATACTCAGAAGATGATAGGTTCTCAAGACAAACCCCATTCTGTCAGTTCGACACAACGTCTCGTTCCCTCCATCAGGGAACCGAGGTTACATCCGTAACCAAGACGTTTTTCACTCTGGTCAGACTTTTGTCATTGTTAATTTAATGACGTGCCTGACGTTGCCAAAAAGGGGAAAAATGTCGCGCGTTCTCTTAATTAATCCATTTATATGTATCTATGTATGTTTCATTGTTGACTGACGTAAAAGTCCTACATACTGGTTAAGTAACGTGTATGTCATTACTGCATTAAGTTGTTTTAATGTGTAGTTGCGCTGTTTCCTCACAAGGGATCGTCCGTCTCTTTAGAGTCTAAAATTTAGACCATGTACATGTACATATGGTGTGGACCACTCGTATAACTAGTTTCAAGCATTGTTTAAATTACGACCTTTCTAGAAAACAACTTAATATATACCTATAGGCTCACGAGTGTGTATTGCTAGCAACCAGTAGAAAACCCTATTCAGTAAATCTGAAAAACCGGTAGAGGGCAGTATTCCAACTTTCCGTAGTTACATAGATCATTAAAATAGCAAAATAAATGTTTAAATAAATGTTTTGATGAGGTTCCTGTAAATGAAATTATATATGAAAACATGTACGTTTTAAACTGAATGTTTGTTAAATGTTTGTCCTGTGATGATTGTGCGTCACATGACCTGCTGATGTCAAACAAATCAAAAAGATTCAAGTCTTGCTCTAATTTCCTATTCTTATACCCACAATTATAAACCAAATAGTTGGATTGTTGAAAAATGTTTTCACTTCATTCTAAATATTCCCATGCCAGTCTTTTCTGCACAGCGATCCTGCTTAAGACCGAACAAACCATTTTTAGTTTTGCTTTAGTAATATTTTAGTTATACCCCAGTACATCATAGTAAAACCCTTTAGGCAATGTCATCAATAAAATGGATATTTTGGATTACTGAAGTGAATATGGATCAAGAGAACGCTCAGTGCATGTGAAGTCAAGGTGCACAAGATCATCCAAAGGTCATAAAAGATCAAGCTCATGTCCACAAGGAGTATTTTTATTTTTAACATGACATGAGATTAGAAAGTAAACACGTACAAAGACATCAAAAACACATCTTAAGCTTTTCAACAGAACACTTGTGACAGATATGCAAGTGACAGTATATGCTCACAATGTTATACCTGGACAATTACATATCTAGAATGGATTTTATATATCAAAAATATTTCTGTCTTTTACAGATGTTCCTTTTAGCCCAGAATAGGTGCCTGATGGTCCTGTCAATCATTTACAGAGCATATAGCATCCGCATACCTTTTTCTTAACTCAGCTTTTCCGGCATCCCTCCATCACCACGACTCCTCCCATGCGACTCCTTAAACATCAAACCAAATTTGTTTTCCATCATTATTAATTTCATTAAGACATTGATTTGTCATTTTTTTGCACACCACACTGGCAGGTGAACTCGTGAACATTCTATTCAACAGAACATTCTATTAAACAGAATTCTTCTGAACTTGATGTTCAGAAGTCTGGATATCAGTTTCCGGTTTACTTATGCATCACTATTTCTACGTGTTTAGGTAACGCTAAAGGGATAGTTCACCCAAAAAGAATAATTCTGTCATCATTTACCCATCCTCAAGTTTTTCCAAACCTAGTAGATAACTTATTTTATCTTTTTTTTGTTCTGTTGAACACAAAATTAGATATTTTTAAGAATTTAGATAAGCAAACAGTTCTAGGGGCACTTTTGACTACAATTTTAATTTGTTCTACTATGGTAGTCAACAGAACCAAGAAATGTATACAGGATTGGAAGGAACAACTTGAGGCTGAGTAATTCATGATAGAAATTTCGTTTTGGGGTGAGCTATCCCTTTAAGTCATTAATGAAAAGTATACCGGAAACTGACATCCTGACAACACCGGAAGATCGTCACTACACCTGTGCTTGAGTCCATAGGCTGCATTTCAGGTGCCTCTCTGCCTAGGTTTAGCTGCAAATACAACAAACAGAGATTTAGTATAATTAAACAGCACTTTTTAAATTGATGCAATTAATGTTTAGGAGTTTAACTATCTCTGCATACCATATCTGCAAACATTCAATCACATATAAACTGAGAATGATTTTGTTCAACTCACTGAGGTACAGACGATGGTGTAGCTGGTGCAGAGGGCTTTGTGGACAGGAGTCCGTCGAGCAGCCCACATAAATGTTCAACGGTCTCCAGTGTGCCGTTCGCTTCCTGCCTCTTTTGAAAATCTGCTAAGAACAAATCAGAAATCAAAACCTGTTCATCCACTGACTGATCCCAAAGATTTTTAAAACACTTTGAAAAATAAAGGACCATTGATAGCAATTAGCAGATTGGAAAATAATTAATTAACTTACCTTTTTTAGTTTTCCTCATCTTTCTTTTTGCTTTCCTTGCAGCCCTAGAAACTTTAGGAGATGCATATCCGACTGGAGCGCGATCCTCTGGCTTTAGAGCAGAACGATGACCCCTAAAAATACCAGTACTTTAAATTATGTTCAAGCACTTCGATTGCAGTGTGTAAATTGAGAGAATTTGCTTAACTCACTGAGATGGAGAAGGTGTTGTTCTGGGGTCCGCTGTCACAGGGGGATCTATGGACCTTTCTTGCCCACTCATCTGGCAGTCCGACTTCTGCTCTTGTCCAAAACCTGTTGAGAACAAATCAGAGTAGATAAATAACACACCTGTTCATCCAATCAAAACAGTTTTAAACATTAAAAGAGCATTGACGCTGTTGGTCAGATGGAACAAAATATAACAACTTACCAAATGCGGATGGTGATTCAAAAAGAAATTTGGCCGGACGAAGAGGCTTCAGTCTTTTAAATGAGCTCGCTCCATGAATGTTAGAGGATCCTAAATGATGACGCCTAAAATATGAGGATGAGTTCTGTAAGTACCATTTCTGCACACATTCAATCACTTATGAATTGAGAAATGTTTTGTTCGACTCACTCGAGATGGAGATGGTCTAGGTGCGGCAGGGTGTTTTGAGGACAGATGTACTTCCTCCAGAAGCTTACGTAAATGTTCAATTTCTGCTAAAAACAAATCAGAAATCAAAACCCATTCATCCAATGTGTAGAAGCATACAGAAACAAATGTACGACACTCGTGTAGAACTCAGGTCTCACTTTTCTTTATTCACCAACCCAACCACACTTCCTATATTATCACGCTACCCACGTCGTCGTGGCGTTCTACGTCATGCTTATAACAGCCACCGGGGGTGGGTACAAGAAACCATCAATATAATCTACATCCCCCTTCTTAATGACGGGATACCTGGGTATGTTAAACATGAACAGAGAAGATTCAAACAGATACAGAAAATTAGAACAGCTGTATATACATATTTTTTTTTTTTTTTTTTTAGTTTGTGCTTATGAGGTAATGTAGTCTTTGTATACAGAGTTAGGCTTTGATATTCTGCCTGAGCGGGTGACAACCACGGGTGGTTCTTGCACCTGTTCAGTTTGTGGCTGGTCGACATGAGGCTGTACTTGTGGCAGAGTTTCACTATTATTAAGTGGGTTCTCTGCTGTTGTAGGTTGGGTATGTTGTTCAGGTGTATGTAGGAGGTGACGCCTGTTTCTCACATATGTGGCATCTCCGGCCTGCACCTGGTAGCTGTTTGGCTGTAGTGCTCTTCCTATTACCGTTGCCATCCTGTCATAGCCCCTGTTCGTCTGTATCCTCACCGTCTGCCCTGCTTGCAGTGCAGTCAAAGGTCTGGCTGACCTGTCATAATGGGTTTTTCCTCTCTTTCTAGTCCGTGTTAGAGCTGCCTGGACCTGTGTTTCTACCTTTGGCACATACATGGCTTTGGTCATGGGAATAAGGGTCTTGGTGCGCCGAGAAAGTAGACGCTGCGCTGGTGAGGGCAGCCCATCTCTTGGTATATTACGTAGATTGAGTAGTGCCGCATACACATCAGTTCCATCACGTGCACACTTTTCCAGAAGGTGTTTGGCTGAGCGTACAGCTCTCTCAGCTAGCCCATTTGACTGGGGGTAGTGGGGACTGCTGGTGACATGGCAGAAATCCCATATGCGGGCAAATTCTTGGAACTCCCTGCTTGTGAAATATGCTGCATTGTCAGTCATTAGCTGCTGAGGAGCTCCATGGGTGGCAAAGTGGCGCTTTAGCCTGGTTATGATGGTCGCACTGGTCATGTTAGGGAGCTGGTCTACTTCAAACCAACCAGAGTACGAGTCGACGAGCACCAGGTGTTCCCCCCCCCCCACTCAAAAACATCCGCTGCCGTAAGGGCCCACGGCAAGTCTGGTATATCATGTAGTCGAAGGGGCTCCTTAGTTTGGTGCGGCTTGAGGGCATTACAAGGAGCGCATCTGGAGACTTCATGTTCAATGTCTTGGTATATGGTGGGCCAAAACATGGTTTCTCTGGCCCTGCGCTTTGTTGCTTCTAGGCCTGGGTGTCCTTGATGCAGCTGTTTGACATAATAGTGTTGCAGCGAGTGGGGAATGATGAAACGCTGACCCCGGAGCAGCAGCCCATTGTCGAATGTAAGCTCATCTCGTATGGCATAAAACTGTCTGAGGTCATGTGGCAGCTTCTTTGATGAGTCAGGCCATCCCACGGCAACGACCTGCGACAGGCGCCTGCATAAAGGGTCTGCCTGTGTTTCCTGTCTGAGTTCCTCAACTCTTCTTGAGGAGAGGGCTTCCACTGTCATCACCTCATAGTCTTCACTGGTTTCAGCCCAGTCAGTAGAGGGCAGGTGTGCACGTGAGAGAGCATCTGCTAGGTACAGCTCTTTGCCTCTCTTGTAAATGACATTGAGATTATAGCGCTGCAGCTTGAGCATCATCATCTGAAGACGTGCAGAGGCTGAGTGTAGTGGTTTTCTCAGAATAGTGATGAGGGGCTGATGATCAGTTTCAACAGTCACTGGACGTCCGTAGATGTAGTCATGAAATTTTGAACAAGCATAGACCACGGCCAACAGCTCCTTCTCTATCTGAGCGTAGCGTGACTCGGTCTCCGTAAGTGCTCTCGAGGCAAACGCCACTGGTTTGTCGTTTTGAAGGCATACAGCACCCAGGCCATGCTGAGAGGCATCTGCAGACAACACTACTGGCTGGTGTACATCAAAGTACTGGAGTATAGGAGGACTTATGAGGAGGTCTTTAAGTCTGGTGAAAGCTGCCACGTGGTGTTCCTGCCAGCTCCACTCCACATCCTGAAGGAGGAGTTGACGCAGGGGCGCTGTGATTTCACTATAGCCGGGGATGAATTTAGATAAATAATTTGTCATTCCAAGGAACCGTTGAACATCATGCTTGTCCTTTGGGTTTGGCATGGAACGGACTGCATCTGTCTTTGTAGGGTCGGGCTTTATGCCTTGGTCTGTTAGGAGATGACCCACATAGGACACTTCAGACACCCGGAAACGGCACTTGTCGGGGTTCAGCTTGAGGTTCACGGTGCGTATTCTGTCCATGACCTGCCTGAGGCGTAAATCATGCTCTTCTCTTGTGCTGCCCCAAACGAGGATGTCATCAACAACAATTGCACATGGTTGTCCTTCAAAAAGTTGCTCCATGCACCTTTGGAAAACTTCACTGCCTGTGGATATTCCGTATGGCATTCGGAGGAAGGCATATCGGCCCACCGGGGTCATAAAGGTGGTTAGTTTTGATGACTCCTCACTGAGTGGCACCTGCCAGAATCCATACTTTGCATCAAGGATGCTGAACACCTTTGCTCCGGGCATGTCAGCGATCACCTGTTCTACTGTTTTCATAGGATGATGCGGCCTGAGGAGAGCTTTGTTGAGATGAACAGGGTCAATACACAGTCTTACGGCACCATCTTTTTTACGTGCAGCCACCATAGAAGACACCCACTCAGTGGGCTCCTGAACTGACTTAATGACTCCCAGTTTAGTCATTCTGTTGAGTTCATTGACTATTTTGTCTCTCATTGCTAATGGCACTCGTCTGGGAGCACATATTGCAGGTTGCCCAGAGGGGTCTAAGCGCATGTGATATACTACAGGCAGTTTGCCTATAGTGCTGCAGTCAAAGAGATCTTTGTATTCTGCGAGTTCAGGGGCCCCCTGCTGGAGAGCATGCACATTTGGACCAATTTGCACAAAGCCTAGGTTAACGCTGTCTCTGAGGCCCAGTAGGGGTTTTACATCACTGTCAACAACATGAAATTGTAATGTCCCGCATGTGAAATTTACATTGGTAACACCTAGAGTCTTTATTATCTGACCGCCATAAGCCACAAGGTTGACTACATGGTTGTGGTCCACATTAGCGCCTGGGTCGATGTGCTGGAGAACGCCTCTGGGCAATACATTGCACCGGGCTCCAGTGTCAATCTTTACCTTCAGTTGCTTCCCTGTGTTGGAGGTGGACAGGACAGTAAATATCTCCCCTTTTTCAGCCGGCACCTCTACACTTTCACAGTAGAATAGGTCTGCTGGTTCGTATGCAACCTGTGCATCTAGTTCACTTATCCTATGTGTCAGCCCTCCTCTGTGTATGGTGTGGGGTGCCCTGCCTGCCTGAGATGGACCTTGTCCTGGTCTGTTGAAGGTGCGTGTTTTGCTTGATCTGCAGCATTTAGAGAAGTGATTCCATTTTCCACATGCGTTGCAGCGCTTGTTAAAAGCTGGACAGCTGCTGCGGTCATATGAATGCTGGCCATTACAGTTCAAGCATGTAGAATATTGCACAGCACAAACTTCGCTTTCCTTCTTTATTTCTTTGTTCCCTTTTTCAGATTGTTCATGAAGCATGCATATTTCGATAGCTGAGTTTAAAGTTAGATGTTTTTCTTTCAGCATTTGTGTGCGGACAGTGTCATTTTGAATACCACATACCACTCGATCTCTTATCAGTTCGTCGTGCAGCGCGCCAAATTCACATTTTCTGGCAAGTGTTTTTAACGTGGCAACGTATGACTGGATTGTTTCGTGTGGCTTCTGGTTTGTCGTATTGAATGCATGTCTGTCCATAATTACATTCTTTACTGGCAGGCAAATTTCTTCAAATTTCTTTACCAGTACCTCTGAATCTTCCGGATTTTCCTCCTCCACGAAAGTGAATGTGTCATATTTATCCTGGGCATCGGGACCAGCGAGGTTCAGAAACGTGTATGCTTTCACTTTTTCAGTTGCTGCAGAAAGACCGGCGTTGCTGTATATGCGCCACTCGCGCTTAAACTTAATCCAATTGTCCGCGATGTTCTCGTCAAAGACCAGGGAGTCGATTTTGTGAAGTCCTTGTGCCATAGTAACTACAGGCTAACTTCTGACACCATGTAGAAGCATACAGAAACAAATGTACGACACTCGTGTAGAACTCAGGTCTCACTTTTCTTTATTCACCAACCCAACCACACTTCCTATATTATCACGCTACCCACGTCGTCGTGGCATTCTACGTCATGCTTATAACAGCCACCGGGGGTGGGTACAAGAAACCATCAATATAATCTACACAATGATTAATTTCATTAAAACAAGTTGTTCTAAATTTCACTAACCAACTAAGAAACATGCTAATAAAAGTAAGACTGTCAAAACAATTTTAAACAATAAAAGAGAATCAATACAACAAAATAAACAAACTTACCAAATGATGACTCGAAGATAAATTTTGCTGGATGCAGAGGTTTCAGTGGGTTAAATGGGCTGGAGGAGTTTGATCCTAATTGATGATGCCTAAAAATACAAGGATGTGTACTGTAAGTATAATTTCTGTATACATTCAATCACTTATGAATTTAGAAATGTTTTGTTCAACTCACTCAGGTACAGGAGATGGTCTGTGTGCGGCAGGGGATTTTGATGACAGATGAAATTCATCCAGCCGCTCACAAAAATATTAAATTTCCGCTAAAACAAATCAGTCAAAAACGTTTAATCCAATGTGTAGCAAAGTTCAATGTAGGGAAGGAAGGAGGCGGGAACCGGCGAACATTTAACAATCTTTAATCAAAAATAAACAAACAATAACACGGAAGTAAAAGGCCGGCAGCCACCTCACGGTCGACGGCCGGCCACACAAACATAAATAAAACTTAACATTTCCGGGCCCGGTCCTCTCTCGTCGGCAGTCCCGTCGCTCGTCCTCTTATGCTCCCTAGCTCCCCGTGAGGCATGCGGGACTGGTGCGCGTACAGCTGATACTCATTATCACTCACGCCACCGGCCCCGCCTTCCTGCCCCACGGCTCTCGTCCCGCCTTCCTCGCTACACAATGATTGAAATCTTTAAAACCATAAAACAAGTTGTTCTTTATTTCATTAACCGACTAAGAAACATGATACTAAAGTAAGATTCTCAAAACCGTTTTTAAAGAGCATTGATAGTTTTGGTAAGATAGAACAAAATATAACAACTTACCCAATGTGGATGGTATTTCAAAAACAAATGTTGCTGGATGCAGAGGCTTAAGTGGGTTAAATGGGCTGGAGGAGTGACGTCTAAAAACACAAGAAAGAGTTCTGTAAGTACCAATTCTGCAAACATTCAATCACTTATAAATTGAGGATTATTTTGTTCAACTCACTCAGGTACAGGAGATTGTTTAGCTCTGGCAGGGGACTTTGAGGACAGATGTACTTCCTCCAGCCGCTCACATAGGTCTTCAACAGATGTGTCAGTGTCGTTCGCCTCCTGCCTCTGTGTCTCCTCTCCAGCAATCTTCTGCCTTTTTAAAACTGTTGAAAAGAAATCAGAGCAGATAGCACCTGTTTGGTACATGCTACCAAAAGATTCTCAAAACTGTTTTAAAAATAAAAGAGCACTGATAGTGTTGAGCAGATTGGATAAGAATATATTAACTTACCATTTGTCATTTTCCTTATCCTCCTTCTTGCTCTCTTGGAAACCTTAGGTGTGTCCACTGCCTCTACTGGAGCTAAAAACAAGTTGCTCCAAGTTTCAGTAACACACTTAGAAATATGCTACCAAAAGTAAGATTCTCAAAACAGTTTAGGCATTGATATTTTAGGTCCGATGTCATAACATACAAATGATTTGTTCCTTTACCTGTTTTTGGAACGGCAGAATCTGCTGGAGGTACCAGGGACTCAGATTTGACTGGATCTGGTTTATCCAGCCTCTGCGCAGGACTCTCCTGTCTAAAAATACAAGCACTGTAATTATTTTTTCTGCAAACACTCAAGCATTTAGTTTGCGTTGTATAAATCAAGAGAATTTGTTTAACTCACTGAGGCGGAGAAGCTGGCGTAACGGGAGATTCTGTGGCCATCTCACATTGTAAAGAAGCTGCTGAGAACAAATTAGAGTTGATGAATGACACATCTGTTCATCCAATGATTGATATCTTGAAATACTGATCCATAAAAACAGATTGTCCTAACACGCTGAGAAACATGCTACCAAAAAATAAAAGTTGAGCACATTGGAAAGGAAACTTACATTTTTTATTTTTTCTCATCCTCCTCTTTGTTTTCGTTGAATCCTCTTAAGGGGAGAGACGCGGCCGAGAGTTCTAATGTTAATCACGTCATAATCACCGAGGCTGGAAATGTGTATATTACAGACAGGGCCGGATTATCCAATGGGCATTATGGGCACAGGCCCAGGGGCCCATGCACG
This sequence comes from Triplophysa rosa, assembly GCF_024868665.1. NCBI lineage: Eukaryota > Metazoa > Chordata > Actinopteri > Cypriniformes > Nemacheilidae > Triplophysa > Triplophysa rosa. The sequence goes on from NC_079891.1 coordinate 7,144,067, forward strand.
CTTGGGGCCCAGGCAAGGGGGAAAAAATTAACATAACAGCGTTTACGTCATATTCATTCTGCCGTGTGCTTCTCTGGCCCGCGCAATAGGAGGTGCACTGCACACACAAAACAGTGTTTCTAAATTAGGAAGTCTGTCTTTTGATTTAGTCACTTTTACGAGCCCTCCAGCGGCTTTTGTTTAGAAGAAGCTTTCATTCAGTGGGAAAATGTCACCAGTGCTGTCCCGCGAGCGCGAGGTCTCTCTTTCCCGGCAGGAAGAATCAGCACCATACGACAGGTAACTCGTGAATAAAATGAGTACAAAACAGCGTTTCCAACAACCTGTCACTGTTATCGACTGTTTGGATATATAAATATGAACAAAGTTTGTCGGTAAATATGCACATGGTTATCATGAGGCTGTGTGAAAGAACATATAGTCAAAATCACCGCTTTTTATTGTGAGTTGTTAGATGATGTCGCGTCATGAACTGACAACAGAAAATATGTCAATGAGAATGGTTTTGTTGTTGTAAATATAATTAATTGATATATCCTCGCGGCTGTCTTAAATCTTAAAAGGTTAGAGGTTTTTTTACATTTATTTGGTGGTGTTTCCTTGCCAATTGTGAATTATTTTATATTGATATAATGTTGACCAGTAACTGCCTTACTTTACCAATATTTATCCTTCATTATTAGATAATCCACAGTGCTTTTACATACATTGCAAAATGTTTACATACACACAAATATGATGATGTCATAATATATATGCTAAAGAAGTATACTTATAATACTCGTTAATGTCGTTTACTGTAACACATTACAGGCTTACATAATAACGTGAGTCGCGAGGTGCTTGTTACACAACCCTTACGAAAATTAACCATGGTTTTTTGGTGGTACAAGTGTAGTAACCATGGTTCCCTTTCTGTCGGTCTCTCTACGTTGTGTTGAGCCGACAGATGGGGTTCGTCCCTGAGAACCAATCGCTTCCGACTTCTTAGAAAAGGCCAATGAAATTGGCGAATGAAATTTGCATGGCGGACTCCGCCCCCGGATATCCGGGTATAAAAGGGAGACGGCGTGCCTCATTCATTCACCTTTTTTTCTTCGGAGCCTTCGCTCATGATCAACAGACTTCACTACAAATAGCAACTACAAGACTGCCGGTTCTACGACGTGGTGCAGCGGACTGTCCCTTCCTGCGGTGACTTCCCCTGGGTGTCTCGGCGGTTCCAGAAGTGTTCGAATTTTTTCTCTAAAAGAGCAAATTTCTCCAGCATGGCATGTCCCGCTGTTCTCGTGGGTGCAACACACTCATCGAGGAAGGGGACGGACACGATGTCTGCTTCCAGTACGCTGGGGCAGATGTTGTGGATATGTCCTGCCCGCACTGCGGGCGGTTGACGATTCAGACGTTGCGTCCTGGGTGGCTGTGTCCCCATGGGACTCAGCCACCACCTCGTCTAATTCCCGTTCCGTGACGGCAGGACTACGGCCCTGCCGCCCGCTACGGCGAGCAGCGAGGGTGATATGAGGATTACTGTGAACGCTAATCCATCAGCCACTGGCTCACGGACCGTTCGCACCTCGTCTCGCTCGTCTGACCGTTCCCCATGAGACGATCCCACCGTCTTGTTCCTCAACCACGTATCAGAAATGGTACGTGATGATGAGATGTCTGTTGCAGCATCAGAGGGTGACTTACTGGCATCAGACTCCGACGATTCCTTGAAGCTCCCTCCCTCGGGGGGTCGAGCTCAGGAAGAAGCGGACGTCGAAATGTCAGCCATGCTTTCCCGGGCCGCCGGCATTGGGTTGCGGTGCACCGCACTGCCTCTCCCAACGCTCGCGGCTGGATACATGGTACCTCGGGCTTGAGAGCGGCTCCAAGCCGCACTCGCCCCCAGTGCCGTGTTCCCCCGGAAGTGCATGAGGAACTTAGTACGACCTGGAACGCCCCCCTTCGGCGCGTACACGTCAACTAGTTCCATCGCCCTTTCTTCCCTCGATGGTGAGGCAGCTAGAGGATACGTCGATGTCCCCCAGGGGCTCGACCTAGACTCCCGTCCAAAGCACGTAGGCTTTTCGGCATCTGAGGTGTCGAGAGCTTACTCTGCTGCGGGCCAAGCTGTCCCCTCTCTCCATGCTATGGCCATCCTGCAGGTCCATCAGGCCAATGTGCTGAGAGAGCTCCACGAGGGTAAGACCGACCCAGCGCTTATGCAGGAACTCCGCGCCATCACCGACCTCGCTCTACGGGCGACCAAGGTGACCGCACGGGCCCTGGGTCGGGCGATGTCCACGCTTGTGGTCCAGGAGAGACACCTCTGGCTGAACCTTGCACAGATGAGTAATGCCCTTGAAAGTCCGCTTTCTCGACGCACCCATCTCGCAAGGGGGGGCTGTTTGGTGATACGGTCGAGCCGCAGTTCTCGACAGTAAAGGAGCAGACAGAGGATATCAAGTATATCCTCCCCAGCGGCGACTCGACCGCCCTCTGGCCGCCGAGATCCCGTGCACCATCTGCTTCCCAGCAGCCCTGGTCCTCTTCGAGGACCTTTTTGTAGAGGAGTTTAACTTATCGCATACAGCCAAGGACGCTGGGGTGCTCATTATCACTAAACCATGAGTTCATTTTTTAAAACCAATGTTAAATCATGTATCGTCCGAAAAGCTCCGGAAAGGTGTCAAGATAAAGAGCACATGATATACGTATGTGTTGATTGAGAGGCGCTCTGAGAGGCGCTCCCTACGATTAAATCCTAATATGGTAGGCCGGAAATATAACTGTAGCAAGTGCAGGCTGAAATGTAACTGTAACGAGTCATAAGGGGATGGACTAATAAAAATAAGTGATGTCATGTAAAACCTGGTTGGTAGAAGATGATGTCAGGTAAAACATGATTGGTTTGAACTGTGATAACAACTTGAGAACAATGTATAAAAGATGGAGTCAGACATGTATTCGTTGGACATCATTGGGCATCTTCAGATGAACTCTGTATGTCTCTCTTTGCTTGCTCGAGCAAATAAAGATTGAAACCTCTTGAAACCTGGCTCTCTGGTCTTCGTGAATTCTTTCTACATTGGTTGATCGACTTTTCGGCACGACAATAGTACCCTAAGCTAATTTAAAACTTTATTGTGCGCATATGTGTGTATGGGGGGTCCATAAGACACTTGTGCCCAGGGGCCTCTGAGTTCTTAATCCGGGCCTGACTATAGAGGGCTGCCAACTCTCACGCAGTGGACTCTTTTCTCACGCTCTCGCACAACACATCCATTCTCTCACGCAGGGTCGCAACCGCCATTTAAATAAATGCCCACAAATCTTTATTTTGGTGCTGCAAACTTTTTTTACATCTCAAAACTGACCTCAATGTCAAAATAAGGTGGCGAATTAAATGTAAGAAGGCAGAAGTTACTGTTAGACAGCCGAGTTGCGACCAATCAAATCAAAGAAGACATTTTAGATTCAGAGTGCAACGCACGGCGCAAGTGGCTAAACGTACAAAGTAAGTACAAAAACGCCGTTTTAGCGATTGATGTAATGTAATTCGCATTTAAAAGTGTGACAAGACAAGACGTACAGTAACGGAGCCATTTTCAGCGTTTTATTAGGGATAAAATTAGGAATAAATGTGTGCTATTGTGAATTAATTAAATGATACCAAGTACATTCACCTCATTAAATTATTTACAGACCTTCACTAAAACATGGGAAACTCTGTTTATAGATTGTGGTAAGTCTATAAAAAGTAAAAACGTATATGCAATATTTAACAATACATACATAGTAGAGATGCACTGATTGCAATTTTTTTTTTTTTGCCGATTCCGATTTCCGATTTTATTAAAAGTGAAACCTGCCGATTCCGATTTTTGCCGATTATGATTTTCTATCCACAAACTATAATTGACAGTATACTGTATATAAAACCATATTAACTTTTCTTCAATACACATTTTTTTTATTTTCATTGAATAAATGATTGAACATTACAATTTCCCCAAATTTCCCTAAATGCAGTTCTCCAAGCTGCATTAAATTACAGAATCTTCTCTTTCCCAAACAACTCTTAAATTGAAGAACTCTGTGACTGAAAAGAAGTACAAATAATAAAATATAACTAAACATGTCACTTAATTTACCTTTTTCATTTTTGTACTCATCTCACAAAAGTCTAAGATAACAATAAAATACTTCAACTTTATTCTTGTCTGTTTCTGTTTATGAAACTAACATTGCTTTATTTCATTTTTTCTGAAAAGTAAAATAAATTGTCTTTATCTTGTGTCTGTAGTATTAAAAGAAGTGGGTTGATTTTTGCTGCAACTTCAATAAAAAAGTTAAAAATCTTATGATTGCATTCTACTCTAAAGATGTATATGTATTTGCAGTTTTTTGTTTTAGTAAAGAACTCAATCAGATATACTGTACATCACATATATTGGTTGATTTATTCATTTTTTTATATTTTCATATTTTTAAAAACAAGTAGAAGTCGTGTTGAACGTCATTTTACCTAGGTGAAATGACCACAGTTTTAACGTAAGACAAGCAATCAGGTTGAATGGAATTTACGTTTGTTTTACACAGAGTGAACGACTTCAACATGAGTTTAGCATGTGTCAGAGTTTAGCAAGATGCTAATAGCATCACTGTTAGCATACATACCCCATGTAGACGGAGCAGCGAGAGATGAACTACAGTGTAGAGCTGTAATCGGGCCTTAAAAGTTAGGCCCGACAGTGCCCGAGCCCGACAGAATTCGGCCCGAGCCCGACAAGTACATTTTGATTGACAGCTTTTTAAAAGCCTGAACCCGTTTACAGCCCGACATTAGGCTATTCAAATGTGCGCAGGCACACAGCTCTTGTCAAGAATGAGTCATTTATACATGTTTTAACATAATTTATTAATGACTAACGTAGGCTATAGGCCACTTGGAAGTTGGAACAAAGAAATAAAATAAGTCCTCTGTAACATCGTAACATCTCACATATCCCACTGGCTCATTATTCTCATTATGCACATGATCAAAACTTTTCCACACCTCAGTCTTTGCTTTAGTTGCTGGTGCAACCAAAACGTAATCGCCAGAGGCAAGCCTCCGTTTCACCTCCTCAGCATCCATTTCCGCATCTTTCTCGCGCTAATCGGAACGCATCACATGACCGCTCATTTACCGCGCAAGGCTGAGCCCGGCCCGAGCCCGTGTAAAATTATAGAAATTAAGCCCGAACCCGACCGAACCCGTCGGGTCACGTCGGGTCCGGGCAAAGATCTTCAGCTCAGTGCACCTTTTTGTCTGTACAGTACATGATGCGTGTGCACGCGCGTGCAGTCAGCGGATATGAGAGATGCGCGTCAGTCAGCAGAGACTCGCGGTACGGTGGACCCACATGCGAGTATAAACGAGCCGTGAAAGACAGGCTGTGTGCGCGCGCACGTTTACATGTTTACTTGCGGCTTTGAGTGTACTGACGGCTGTGACGTTTTTGCCCGCATCACGGGCAACAGAAGATCAGCTTGGAATCAGTGAGACGTGAGACTGACCGGCCGATCATATGAAAAACCGGTCGATTCCGGTCTCTGGCCGGTCAATCGGTGCACCTCTAATACATAGACAAACACTTTTTCTTTACTTATAAGTGTCTTTATTCCATAGTTTCCTTTAGTTTTTTCTATTTACCAAGTGTCTACAACCTTTATAAAATAAGTCCATGTCTGGTCTGTGCTCAAAAATTAAAGGGACAGTTCACCTAAAATTAATGAAAGTAATGAAATCATGTTTATTATTATTAAATGTTTTGACAACCACAATATTTCTAATGCAAGGTGTTGGTGCTTTTTTTACAACTTTTCGCTATCCTATACCTCATTCCTTCAGTTACCCAGCCCCCCAAGGACCAAAAAATCTCACTCCAAGCTGAACTGAAAAGTTGGCAGCCCTGGTGACTTGCTCTCTGTGAAGTCTGGAGTCTTTAACTTGTTAATGTGTTCACATTACATGACACTATGTAAATTATCTGCAACAGGAGGTGACACACTACACGAGCTGTTAACAATTCTGTCACCCAGCGACTCAATCCAGTCCCCAAACCACGTTTTGTCACAAAAAAACGCAAGAAGTGGAACGGAAAATGACACGACACTGGAACTGTTTATGTGAAAATGGACGTCGGAAAGAAATTTGCGCTTCAAGCTGTTTGCTTGATAATCTGCTCAGTAAAACCTAGAAAAAGAAAAAAACATAGTATATGGGTGAAAGAATGGATCAGCATACGGGGGCAGTTCCGGTGACCTCAACCAACATCACATGATGTCGAGTTGGACGACAGCTCCAGATATTTGGCATCTGCAAGGCAGCAGCGACGTGTCAGGGAGCCTCTTTGATGAGTCGTTTACTAGTTCACACATAATGATTGGCGAGCGCTGATCGCACTCTGTTTTGCCCCCGATCACAGCCCTACCTGTCGGCGGGCCCAACTTTTAAATTGGGCTTAAAATCGTGTAGTGTGAACTTGGCATTAGGTGTTGAGGACTAGTGCTGCTTTGAGCGTACCTTTAGTATGAGTAAAATGCAAAAGTACTGTTAAAATCAGATACTCTAAGACTTTTACTCAAGTTGTTTTGGAATTTGACTTGTAACTTGTAATGGAGTAATTTTCACTGCAAGTCATCTGTACTTTTACTTAAGAATGTTTTTCAGGAACTCTAATCATGTTCTAATCAGTACCTCTGAGGAGATACTGGACATATGAGCAGGACCCAACACGATGCCCTTTTCTGCAGCAGTGTGCCTCGACAGGTAGCATAGGGATGGAAAAAGTGCATGCAGGCACGCGTTAAGGATGCTCCAAAAGCAGCTCACATGGAGAATACAGGCATCGCTGGGTGGGACAAGGTTCAGAATTTGTCTGGTTAACTGGTGGGCCTTCGTGAGACTCCTTACCTCAGCTCTCCCATATACTGATAAACAGCGGGTCAACGATCAGCCTCGACATCAGCCTCAGCTGACACATGGGCGCTTTAAGGCACCTAAGCAGTCTGGAGTCACACCGGATGTGGAGAGTGTGAAACGGTGTCTGATTGGACATCCTAGGGGTCCAGCACAGTGGCCCAGCACCAGCCGCTTGGTTGAGGCCATTTGTATGAAGCTGTGTGCCTTACACAAGTCACCGACCAAGAAGGCTGGAGTTTGCACCCCCAGGTGGTCTAAAATTCTCTCGGATTACCACAACATCCGAGAGCTGGTGCTTGACAGTCGTAGGCTGATGAATGAAACAATGATCCAGCTGTTTGAGCTAAACTAGAGAACACTTATTCAGTGGTAAGCAAGGTACATTATTTGCTTCAAATTAACGGAATACTTCTAAACATATAAATAATACAAGTAATTTGTTTTTTTAGGTTTCAACGGCAGCAGAAAAATCAGGAAATTAGTGTCCTCACTCAGGGAATGACTCAACCTGACCCAGTTGCTGTGGCTGATACACAGCTTCCTCCGCTGAGGGAAAAATTAGATGAAGAGCCATTGACATCAGGCCCAAAACATCAATTTACCCTTCCGCCAAATCGAGAAGGACAGGGTCCTCTTCTGTGACCAGGTCGAAAGCCCGCTGCTGCCACCAGTGAATGCACCATCTCACCTGCCCCCACAGCATCAGGAGTTGTGCAGCCCATTTCAGCACCTGGGTCGTTGTTACACACTTGTCCTTAACCCAGACATGACTGTGTCATTGGCCATTCCATCTGGTGCAGGCCCCGCTCCGTCTGCTTCTGTGTCTGCCCTGCATCTGCTGCTCCTGTATCCCGTTACACCCAGAGGAACAGGCGCCGGCAGGCCCTGGAAAAGGAAAGTGGAGTCCATAAGAGGAAATATGTGCGAGGGGTTACTTTTAACATGTGCAGCAAATGTGGGCAGCCTAAAACTAAAGAGTTTGGCCATAGCCGATATGGCAATTGTGGCATCTAGCAAGATAGTTCAACAGGAAAACAGACGAGAGAGGAACGATGGTGACGGATGTTCCGTTTTTCCAGAAAAGCAGCGAAGGCAGCAGATGTAAACTGAACACTGTTATCAGTCACTATGCTCAATGGGTTGCCATGACGACTGAATACAGATGACAGAAACAAAACCACAGAGTCTGCAGTGATGGTATGAGTAAATGAGACCTCAGGCCATTTGCTGTAATAATCAGTCAATGTTATAGCAAACCTGCAATCAGAAGCTGCAGTGTCAAAGGGCCCGACTATATCCACAGCAACTTTCTGCCATGGTCCTTCTGGCAGCGGCACCGGCTGAAGAGGAGCACGTGACTTCACAGTTTTGTCATTGAGTTGACAGACATTGCGGGAATAAACAATATTGCGACAGATAATCAGCAGAAGCATTTTGGGAACCTGGACGGTATACCACATCATAACTAAATGACAGTAGGCATGCAGACCACCTTGCTACACGAAGTCCAGCACGGCCAACACCTTTAGTGGTAAGAAGGGTTGTCAGGGCCTGGAGATCTGTACCTAGAGTGAAACGGCGGCCCCACAGATAAGTACGCCACCTCTCAACGGCCCACATGCACGCTAGCGCTTCCTTTCCTACTGTGGCAGCAGACAGTGTGCGTGAAGCAAAGGCTACAGTATGTTCAATGCCATCTGGACTGACCTGGGAGAGCAGGGCGCCCAGACCATAATCGGAAGCGTCTGTGGAGACAATGGTGTGCATTGTGGGGTCAAATAATGCCAAAGAAGGGCTGTTTGCAAGCAATTGTTTCACTTTGCTCAAACTTTGTTCAGCCTCCTCTGACCAGCTGAATCCATTTGGAGCTTGCAGGCATGCACGCACTGGAGCTACCACAGTGGCAAAATCAGGAATGAACTTACTGTACCACGACATAAGTCCAAGTAAGGAGCGTGAAGTAGATGCATCAGAAGATGCAGGGGCATTGCATATGGCCTGTGTTCGTGACTCATCAGGTCGAAGGCCCTCTGCTGACATGGTATGTCCTAACAAAAGCAGGCTGGTTTGCCGGAAATGACACTTGTCTTTGTTGAGTTGTAAGCAAGCCGCTTCTAAGCACTGTAAGACCACTTGGAGTGTTTTGTCATGCAAAGACTTGTCACATCCGTGAATGATGATATCGTCCAGATAATTCTCGACCCCTGACAAGCCAGCAAGGATGACGGACATCATCTTCTGAAATTCTGCAGGCGCTGAGGCTAACCCATAAGGAACACGACAAAATCAGTATAATCCATCATGAGTAATGAAAGCCGTTAAATCGCGACTGTCCTCGTGCAGCGGTACCTGGTAGTAAGCATTAGACAGATCAATGGTAGTGAAAACAGTAGAACCTTTTAGAGCAGCGAGTAGTTCATCGATGTGTGGCAATGGAAAAGAGTCCACGATTACTGTTTTATTTGGCTCTCAGAGGTCAACACACATCCTGATTTTTCCAGACTTTTTCTGTGTAACAACAATTGGTGAAACCCATGCAGAAGCATTGATGTGTTCATTCACCCCAGCCACTAGTAAGCGCTTTAATTCTTCTGACACAGCACTGCGAACAGAGAGTGGCAGGCGGCAAAGTTTTTGATGTACCGGTGTGACAGTTTCATCCAGCTTTACACGGTACGAAGTTTCTAGCACATCCGAACTCCGTTAGATCAGCAACAGTGCACTGTAACAGTGGCACAGGAGAAGCAAGCTCAGAAAGGGCATGAGGAGGCAGTACTTGATTGTTGTCAATCCTCACATGCAATGCTGACATGAGGTCCCTTCCAATTAGCGGTGTGCCTTTGTCCACAATGAAAAATGTAGCAGGAGGAACTGTGTGGCCATGTAATGAAACATCTGCTGACAAATGATGTTTTATTAACAAAGTTCTGGAGAAGCCGGAGCACATAATCAAACTCGGCCGGTTCACCATTGGCAACCACGTCATCTATCCAAACGAGTTTCGTTAACAAAGTTCAGGTGAAGCCGGAGCTCATTATCAAACTCGGCTGGTTCGCTACCAGCAATCACGATTTTCACCCTATCAGCTCAAGCGAGCCTCTGCATAAATAAGACCAGATTTCTTACCTGCACCTTTTCTACAGTAATGCAACATTGCAACATGTCAGAGACACCGACATCAGTCGCCAACGACAGCCCTACCGCTCAGGATTCTCCTGCGCATTCGAGCGCTCTTCAGCGTTCCAGTCCCGGCGCGGATGCAGCTAAGGAGCCCGAGGCTACACCACGAGGCCGCCAGCTTCGTCGGTCCGCACAACGCACTTCGAAGCGCCGCTGCACTGCCTCGCCGCGCCCAACCAGGCAACAACTTCTCTCGCCAGCGTCGTCGTACGCTTCAGCACTTACGGCCATCCCAGCCATCGGGTAGTGGACCGTCGCAGGCTTGCGTCAAGCTTTGGCCAAGCGGGACGTCATCCCCAGCAGGCGGCACAGCAAAGCAGAGCTGTACAGCCTATACTCCTCTTTGCAGACAGAGGCCCCGCCTTCGACCTCAGAGGAGACGAACCAGGATCCCGGATCGTCTCGAGCGCAGCCAGGCCCTTCCACTTCGACAGCGAGGCAAGACTCCCAACCACCATGCCGCCGCAGCAGGCCGTCTGCAAGTCTGGGCCGCGCCCCAGAGGAGCAGCTTTTGCCTCCAGCCGCCTTCCAGCTCAGTGATTTGGAGGAATCGTTTCCGGCTCCAAATTTCCGCAACTACCAGGACAACGCGAGCCGGCCTTCAAGGGCGGTTCGACAAATTATCAACCCCTCCCCCCACATCACTCCAAGCTCCTGGACAGCGGCTCCGCAGTTAACACCTAACGCGAGGCTGCCTCCGTTAGCGTCCCAGGCCCAGGTTTTAGGTTTTCCTCCCCTCACCCAAGGGTACGGCCCGTCCTACTTCCCTCAGGCCCCCGCCATGGATGCCACTGCTAACGTGAGACTGCCTCCGTTAGCCGCTCCATTGGCTGCTATTCCCTCCCTCCTCTCTCTACCACAGGCACGCCCAAGTTTCTCACTGGCTACAGCAACATCCATACCGGTGCCATGCAACGCCCCGGTCCTGGAACCACCCCCCGTCTCCACAAGCATCAGGACGCAGATTTTGGCAGGTGCGGACATAGATTTATTTCAGCTTCTATCACCACTTTCACCCCCGTCAGCAGATCGGCAGATTTCTTACGGCGACCTTTCGTTTACTTTCAAGAACGCATCCCACAGTCACTCCCGCACTCTGTCCTTCCCAGAATTCACCATGGCATTTTCCCGCTTCACTGACGTGGTCTGCACGGTGTTCCCTCACAGGAGGCGTGAGCTCGGCGACTATCTCGCCATAGTCGCGGAGCTCGCGCTTTCCTACGGGGGG